>NW_020450765.1:456677-494828 GCF_003343035.1 Apteryx rowi
GCAGCACATGACCACGCTGCTCTGCATGGGCTTCTCGGACGCCGCCGCCATCCGCAAGGCCCTGCGCCTCGCCAAGAACGACATCAACGAGGCCGTGGCGCTGCTCACCAACGAGCGGCCCGGCCTCCACTACGGCGGCTACGAGCCCATGGAGAGCGGGCAGGGCCCGCCCGGCGGCCACGGCTCCCCCGCCGGCGGGCAGGGCCCCCGCGGCGGCGACGGCGACGGCAGCGGCGGCGGCGGCGGCAGCGGCGGCTTCGACCCGCCGCCCGCCTACCACGAAGTGGTGGAGACCGAGGTGAGGGGCCGGGGGGGGGGGACCGGGGCGGCCTGCACCGCCGCGGCGGGTCCCGGCGCTCCGTCCTGCCTTGCCCCGAGGCCGCGGCGGGAGCTTCCCCGCTCCGTGCCCTGCGCGTCCCTTGCGATCGGATCGCGGCAGGGTGAAGAGCACCCTCTTTTTTTTTTTTCTTTTTTGGCATTCTAGGAATGTGTGGCCACGGTAGGCTTTTTTTTTTTCCCCTGTGCCTTCTTGCATAATCCGAGTGCCTAATGGGTGTAATATTTTTTTTAGTTGTTTGCACCGTGCAAAGGAATACCTAGACTGCCCTTTCCTTTACATACAGTTTTATTTGGAGAAGCTAAGCATAAATACAGAAATAGAGGGTACAGGGGGTTAAAACCTTTTTAAAATGAAGGATCTAACTCATAATTTCAGTTACAGTCATGTTGTAAAACGGAACTTAAATGCTGAAGAATCCCGGCCTTTCACAGCTCCCCGCCTTCCACCYTGCCTGCCCTTTTCCCTTTTCTCTCTTCCATGCTGTTTCAGAGCTCCGAACTCCTCAGACAGCTGATACACTCGTGGCTCTTTCCTTGCTGCCTTTTGTGCATGGAACAGTCTTGTAGCACTTACCTCTAAAAGCTTTCCCTTTTTCCAGGTCTTTTTTCAAAAAATTCCTAGAGCATTCATAGAAAAAGAGCGAATTGATAGTGTCCGGACTGTGGGACACATGGGGATAAGAACACAAGAACGGCCCTACTGTGTCATGCCAAAGGGCCACCTTGCTTAGTCTGGGTCTCAAAACATGGCCAATAGCAGATGCATAAGCACATGAATAAGAACAGGGAAACTCAGATCCCAGACTTCAGGGAACAGTACCCTGGGGAGTTTCGAAGCCAGAAATGGTAACTTTCTGTGTTCGTATATACGTATTAAAACRTAAGTGAAAGATACACATGCATATCTACTTGCATGTAAGTGTAGCTATGTACATCATTCATCTCCATAGTCTCATTATATACTATCTTGAAGTCCAGTTGTGCAGAATTAAGGAACATGATCCTGTTCACTGAATTAACTGGGTTAGGTCCTTAGCTGATACAAGATGATGATGTACACTTGTGGAGTAAGATGGTCTGTTGCACTGCGTATATGCAGAAGAAGAGTCGCTGTTTACTGATTAAAGCAATAGGAAACTGGTTTCTAGCCTTTGCGTTGAAGGGTTGGGAATGAGTGAGAGTTACTGTCTTAATGCTGCTCGTTTTCACGCAGGTCTTTGTAACCATCAAGAGGGTGGATTTTCCTTTCAGATATTTTATAGTTACAGATRCAATCTGGGTTGCCAGTGGGATATTTAAAGAGATGCTGTCAGTATAAACTTCATAGAAACGCTTTTTTTCCTCTCTGCTGTTCCTATTACAAATGACACTTTGACAGCTCTAAGAGGAATTTTTTCTATTATTTCAGTTTGTGTGTCTGATCAAATTTCACTTATACTTCATAGTTTCCTTTGCCAGTCTTATTCTTGTTTGCTCTCACTTGTGTTCTTATTAACCACCACAAGGAAAACCAAAACACTTGAATATAGGTAAATGACTGCACATCCACAAAATGGGAGTAGGCAGAAGGACTGAAGTACCACTTCTACATAAAATTTTTATATAAATTCAGATCCAGAGTTAATAATTGGGTTCATTTGGATATGAAGGTTCATCAACTCTTGCACATATAAGCGAAAGAATATTGTAATGTTAAAGTTTTACTTGGAAAAATCTTAAGACTTGGGATTGTTGCCTCTGCTTATTTGTCTAATACTGCATTGCAGTGTAGCAAGTTTTGAAATATATTTCAAAAGGGAGGGGGAATTATTTTTGATCAGCTCTTTATTCTTCGAATGTAATCTAGAGCTACAGTTAATAAACTAGAGATATTATTTAGGTGGTTAATCAGCAGGAAGCTTTCCATTCAGTGCAGGCTTATGGCRCATGAAGCTGTTCAAAGAGCCAATTGCACAATTATCTATATTAATYGCAGTCRTATACATTATGTTGAAACATATTGTATGTCATACRTAATRCTATCTTGTGGCAACACAGAATTCAGACATTATTTCTGTTTATCTTTCTGTCACTGTCATCTCTCTAACAGTCCTTAAAGTACATGTTCCTTCTCCTCATAATATTAGTTTTCTCATTTGCTTAGTGGAAAGGTAGTGATTAGTTAGGTTTTTGGTCTGGTTTTTGGATTGTATGTATCAGTAATGTACATGAATATATAGATCAACAGAGCAAAATTATTAGAAATTTTCCCCTAAAAAATTTGTAGTCTAGTAAACTTTTTCATGAGTCAGTGGACACAAGTTAGGGTTAGATTTTGTAGTTTAAAAGTACAGGAAAGCTTCAGTCATGCCTCAAGGTATATAACAACTCTGTACTTTGTATTTACATTCTTTTTTTGGCTGAGTGCAGTTTACACTGCCTATAAAAATAGATTTATGAATGATTAAACGCTTCATTTTCTCTAATCAGTAATGAATTCGTTATGTTTGCATATGCTTATATGGTGCCTATTACATAATGTTAGTCTGTTTTGCTCAGTAAGTACGTTGATCAAAGAAAGGTTTGCTGTGGTTTTTTGCTGAGATTAGTACAGCAGCCAGGTATGTGCTGTATTAATAAAAAGTGTGTTTTGTTTAAATACAATAGTAAAACCAATGTGAATCCTCTTTACTTTCAGTGGTCCAGGCTTCTGGTCTTGGAAGGCATCTGGAAGTGTTACAGAAGCCTGAATTTGGAATAACTGGCCTAGAAAAAAGACAGCTACTATGAGCTGGTGCAATATGCATGCTGTATTTTGCATGTGAGAGTTGAGATAAGGACATGTACACATTCATTTTCACAAGGGCTGAAATTTCAGTTGCAGCAGGCTAGTGTCTTCCAAAGAACAACCAATTGATTGAGCTTTAAGTTAATCGCTCTAGTGTCTCTGTGCAGTCAATCTCATTGGCGTGACCATGCTTAACTCATTAAAAGGAAAAAGCCATACAAATTTGGGAATACAAAAGGGTCTTCACATTGGTTTGTGCAGTCTTTCTGAAATATCAATAATTGCAACTTCAGCACAACTTTCAAAGTCCTGCACCCTGTAGTGCCAAACCTCTTTGGGCTAAGATCACCTGCTTTTACAAGGGGTAACTTTACCTCTTTGATGTGACATCTATGTTTATGTCTGTTGGCTGAAGTAAATCTGATAAGTGTATTTTGGCAAAAATATGGCATACTGTGTGTTTATTCCGTAGGCACCGTATGGATTTTATGGTGTGATTTTTGGCAGGGACAAAGATTTGTGCTCATCTCTTCATATGACTGTGAGATATGCTGTTATATGAACTGCTGATAAATCCTTAAAATTTGAAGTGAGACTGTAAATGAATATGATGAAAATGTCTGTCAGCGTGCCCATGAATTGGGATGCTTTAGCCATAGCACTAGCTTTTGTAGAGTGGGGAGGAATAGGATGAGAAGACCAGCCCAAATGAATATGGTGACTGTGACCAGAGAACCTAAACTGTGGTAAGGGGTAGGAACCCACTGATACTAAAAATACAGAACATGGTAGCAACAGTACATATACCAACAGTTTCTATAACCTTTCCCAAAATAAGCTTGATTTGTTTTAAACAGCTTCTGAGAGTCATTACTATCGCCTTCTTGGTAAATTGTGATTAAAAGATTGTATTACCTTCTAGCTGTTCTTGTCTCCTTTAGCATGTGCACTTTTCTTTTTTTTTCTTTTTTTTTTTTTTTTGATTGAACCGGATCAAAAACTCACGTATGCCAGGTTTTACTAGGATAAGGTTTATGTTAAAATTTGTCTAAGATTGCTCTTAGAAGTGCTGTTTGATTTGAAGAGAAGGGGCTTTTGTAAAAGAAGCAGACCACCRACATCAGTCAGAACAGTGCTGGGAAAGTTTCTCACTAGTCATGCTGCAGAACTTTTGTGTTCAAAACCCTGTCTCTCCTCACTATTAGAGCTCAGTACTGAAAGCAGTTCTGCTGCAGATGCACTGTCACTGAGGGTATGCAACTTAACCTCTCGTTTAATTTCTGTTGTGTAATATGAGGATAATGGTTTGTGCTGTAGAGGTGTACTGCAGATGCTAGACTTGTGAAGTTCTTTGATCCTTGAATGGGAGGAGCTGTATTTATTTAAAGACAAAAAAGCTATTTTAGTATTTAGCCTTCAAGAAAATGTGATGAATTTCACACTACAATTTTATAACTTTATAACTTTAAAGTCAGCCTCCTCTCTTGTCAGTAGAGTTGGGCTATGCAAAAGTGAGTATTTCTGGCATTCTATTGTGGAAGTTTTGCAGTATGGCTTGTCTAGGAATTGGCCTTGTAAAACAATTAAGCAATCAAATAAAGCTTTGTGGCAGAGTCTGGCATTGAGTCCCTGGCTAGATGCCATCAGAATGTCAAGTGGAACTAGTATTTTAGCGCTCCTGGTTTTCGGCATTGCTACATTCAAAAATTAGTGGCCCTGGTATAGCACCTCTTTCTAGATTCAGGATACGTGAATGCTTTCTTGGATTTTGAAAGAAAATGACCTGTTTATCATTCTTGATAAAAGATGCAGAGATGCTATGTGAAGATAGGACAATGGTGGGTAATACTGACAGATGCAGTTGATTAATTTTAAATATAAGCTTTGTTGCAAATAATTTATGAAGCCCTTATGTAGTATGATTGTTGAAATAATCTTCCAATTGAGACTAGCACTTTTAAATTACTGGTTCGACAGTGAAGGTGATGTCTATGGAGTCAGTGGAGGTGGGAGATAACTCTTCTGTATAGCCAACTTCTCAGCTGGGCAGGAAGTGTCTTTGCTATAATGTTCTCTGGAGGCATTTTCTGGTCGTCTTCCCAGTTTAAAGTGCTATTCTGTGGCAGCTGTTTAATAAGGAAGTGAAATACTGAGGAAGAATGAGAATAAAAACAAATTAACCAGTGTTAGAAGTTAATTCCAGCAAATCATTTGGATTGCTTTTGGATTAAGGAACAGTAGCTCTTTGTATGAAGAGGGCAAGGATGGAAAGGAAGTGCCTATTTCTTTTGTAAAGCTCTTAATTTGAAAAACACACGTATTTGTGCTGCCATAGGAATAGGCTTTGGTATGTATGTTTCAGCTATGCTTGATGGGCTAAACTAAAAAAAGCCGAATGTACTCTGAATGCTTCTTGCCACTTGATCTTCCTGCTCGCTACTATACAAGAGTTTTGACTCCTTTTGTTCTGATGCCCAGCAGAGCAGACCTGACAGACATTTAAAGATTGTTCATGTGAGTTGATCACAATTACCTAATGATACGTCGTATAACTTGAATTCAAGCTATTTTCTTTGTGGACACTAGTTTCTGTTGTGCTGTACATCTATATGCACCTAAAGAATAAAAGTGTGAGTAAGTGTTTAGCAGTTTTATTGAATTAGTTCTCCCTTCCAGAACTTAAGTTTTGATCACTAAAATGTTATAATAAATGCTTTGTCTAGTGTTCCTGCAGCACTTCTCTGTTAATACCTGGTGATTTAGCAAAGGAAAATGGAAGTATTGACTTAATTTTAAGCTCTGGAATTCTAAGCATTTGTGATTCATTGCTTTATTACATTAAAGCACAATGTTTATCTGATACCCTGAAAAGTTATGCTGAATTGTTTAGAAATAAGCATGATTTTTTTGTGCTTAGGAAAATTTAAGGGTTAGGAGGAACGATGGTATCATTCAGTGTTAGACTGGATGTTTGTAGTTATGCTTTTGGAAGAAGTTTTTAAGTATATCCAGAGATGATACTGAAAACACATGCAAGATAAGTGTGTTTTCCTAGGTTTCTTATGAATGGCATTCCTAACARTATTTTCCATGACCTTTCCCTGGCCTACAACTAGTTATCAGACTTGAAAGTATGTTGCCAGACATGGCTGTTAGAAATCTGGCTGGCTCTGATTCCACTGAGTACTATGGTAATAGCAGAAAGGGGCTAAGAACTTCCTCTTTTTAAGTTATATGGGTCTTATTAATTAAAAATGATTTTTACAGAGCCATTGTTCATTTTGTTGTAGTGCTTACCGTTGTGTTTATCTCCGAATAATGAGCAAAGTGCATTGGGGAATACTGCATAGTAAAGTTACACCATTGCCCTGRAAAATGAGGATACCAGTACAAGCAGTATTTTTAGGAAATTCTAGCTAATTTCTAGCTTTGTTGAAAAGATTTTTTTTTTTTCCAAGCTCATATTTTGCCTTATTCCCAGTCTTACACAGTACTTGGGTTGTGGGGAAGAAAAAGACATGTTTTTTGTGGTTGATTTATTAAAATCCTTTAGACCTATTAAGGAGCATTTAGTCTAACTATGCATGCTTGATAAGGCACTCGTAATACTCTGTTAAAGTCAGAGTCCAAAACTTTCTATGAAAACTTTCACTAAGTAATTCAGAATTTTCTTAGGAGATATTTACTGTGTAGTGAGAATCCAAATTAGCTTCAATTAGATGGAGTCTGTAAAAAAGGCCTTTTTGTGTGTGTGTGTGATAGACTGGTATCATTCCTTCATATTAACAGGATGAAATATTAATATTTTTTCTTATGTCAAGACTGTTTGCTTGTCTAACAACAATTTAGCAAAATTTAGACTGCATAGCAAAAATTTGAACTAAAAGGTTTAACTTCTGTGTAAAAAAAAAAACAACAAAAAAAAACACCACCAACAAAAAAAAAAACAAATACCTCCCAAGCAAGCTTACTTTCTCTTAATGGAACATAAATAACGAAAAGTGTTCCCTTCCATCACTGTATTCAGAATTTTTGCATATAGATGTCTTCACATTGATGAAAATGCAAGAGCAAGATGCTGCATCTGTTTAAGACTTAGAACAATTAAAAACTATTACTATACTTGGAAAGTAAACAGCTGCTCCTCACTAAAACTCTTAGGAAATCATGGTAGGTTTTCTTATTGCTAACTGGCCTATTTTGAAGTAGATTTTAAATATTCATAATATAATACTGTGTTTCAGCCACGTAAGAATCATAATGTATAAATTCCGTATGTAACATCACTTTCTGAGGCTTACAAATACTGTCATATTCATAAAGGAATACTAAGCTTGCTTGTAGCAATGTGGGTTAAATGAGTTTGGTCTGATGGTGAGAACAAGTAACTGGAAAATACTCCTCAGTTTTGTTCCCAGATCTGCCACTTGCATGGGTTTAAAGTTCTTTAAGCTCTTGGAATACCAGTTTATAAAAACAAGTRGGTTATAAATATGAAAACTTGCTTTTTAAAACAAAAAAACAAAAAAAACACTGTCTACCTCCTGCTTAGTGTTTTCAAGTATATAAGTGCAAAGCAGTGGCTTTGGTTTATCTGAAAAGCTTTAAAATCTTATCCCCCATGAATCAGTTCTAGGAAACAGAATATCCTGCTTTTAAGAGTCAATTAAAAGAAAAAAAACAGACTAGGCATCCAGGCATAAAAGTAAAAGCTGCTTTCATCAGCAGTCTGACAGATAAAGAGAAGAGGGACTGTCAAGTCCTGACTTCAGGATTCATAGCTTCTCTCAGGTTGATGGACATCCAACAATAGATCAGAGAGTAGAGAAATGCTCCTTCTGTTTTTATGGATATTTGATGTATTGCTTCTATATTGCCTCCATCTGAGCATCTTGCAGTACTTTGCAAACACCAGTGAATCATACATCAACATGCTGTGACAGAGGGAAGTATCATTATTGACACTTCACAGCTGGGGAAACTGAAACGCTGAAAAATTGACTTCCTCGTTATCGCGTAGTACGTCTGTAGCAGAACTGAAAGGTGGACTGAGAATTTTTGGCTTCTAATTCTGGCTTTAAGCTTTTTTTTCCATTGCTTGTTCCGTTTGTAGGTATGTATTAAGAAAACAATTTCTTTTCTTTCTTTTCTTTCTTCAACAATACAGTGAAGCATCAAAAACAGTTTTCTTGTCTGTAGAATGGTGGTCGTTTTGTGAAAAACACTTGCTGGGGAGAAGCACGAGGGTGGAGGGAACTGCTTGATCTGCTGGTATCTTAAAAGCTCAGATCCTATTGCATACTGAGAGAAACGGGACTTTCTGGTTCTGTTTTGTGAATTATATTGGGTTCAGGACAACATATGAAACTTAGCTCTGGTGATACCGAATTGTGTTGGTAGTCTTCTATTAAAATCAAATTAGCAAATTTGATTTGTAATTTAACTGTAATTGATACTGAGACTACCAGTTAGTACCAAAATACTTTCTTAAACTCCTTGTTATTTTATGTATAGTAACGAGTATCATAAGTGTCAGTGGCTTTAGTTAAATGCAGATTGGTGAATCAGTTAGCTGAATGTTGAGGGAATACATTTTGAAGTTTTGACCTGTGAGTTTGTGGCCAATTAAAGTTAATTTATATTTCACTTCTTATATGAGGGCTAATCTTTGCTCTTTGTTGGTCTTCCATGGCAAGTTTTGTACTATAGACTTAGGCAACACATTCTTAATCAGATATTGAACAATTGTTACTTATTCAGATTTATAAAGAACTCTATGAGGTACCAGGTCCCGTTAGAGAGAATCTTTAAATCATCACTTGAGACTTTTTGAGTGAGGATATTATTCTTGGGTGCTTGTATGTATACGTACGGACATAACTACAGTTTTACACCTTGAAAATGAGCTGAAAGAAGGAGTCAAGTAGCCCTGTCAGACTGGGGCAGGGTGTCTTCAGGGCTCTTGTATAGTGAAAGATACAACAGCAGGTATGGGAAAAGGTGTTAAAGGTTTGCTGGCAAATGCTCTTTGGTCTTGAGCCCTGAGCCGCAGAAGGGAGAATGTCACAGGATGTTTGGTGTGCACCATGACTTCCTGCCTCGGAAAACAGATAGTTCTTGATGGTTTTAAGTCTATCTTTGGATGACCTGTTGACCAAAAGGACCGGTTTCTTTGCTTTTACTGTTCTATTGTCGGAGAATATCCCTGCAAATCCTTGAAATGCCAGGTGCCAGTCCAGTATTAAGTCTGTTCAGACAGAATTGCATAGTCCTGATTTAGGTCATCAAGAGTAAGCAACAACTGGGAGACACTGTTCTTAAGTCGTCTATTTGAGGGGAGGGAGAAAAACTTCTCTACCAAAAAATATATGATCCCCAAAAATAAGACCCAGAAAACCACTTTTGAGGAGACTGACGTGGCCTTGTGCACTCCTTACTTTCTTATATAGCATATTCTTTCTTTAAAAGCTTTTATTACAGCTCTGAGCTGACGTCAGTAGATTCTGTAGCGACGGTTCTTAGCCCCTCAGTCTTGAGGTGTAGATAGCGATTACCTGTTCAGAGCTGTGATGTATTGCGTTTGTGAATGCCAGCAGAGCAAATAAGGTCTGCAGCATTTGTTGATTGGAGAGCCAGCCTAAAATTACGTTAAGAGCTTACATTGCGCCTTGTTACAGAATACTTTGTTAATACAACTGCTGCTAATAAATCCCTCACTTCGAAGAGCAATACACAGATCAGTTTAAATCGGATAGTTTTTTGGGTTGTGGTTTTTTGGTTTTTGTTTTTTTTATCCTGAAAGACACTATAATTATGAAAGAGCAGCCATGTGCTTTTTGGAGAGACTGTTATTCATAGTAGATATGTTGCAAGAAACAAGACTGAATGCGTGGTAATATAAACTGTCTGAAAAGGGCAGTGATCTCCAAGAAGTACAGGGTATTAAATTAATGGCTTGAAGTGGATTTTGAGTTTGACTTTTAAACTGCCTGGGCATTTATTGGAGACTGTTACAGCACTGTTTAACAGTAGTTGTAAAGCTGCTCGAGTGTCATGCATTCTGGAATTATTACATAATTGAACTTGATACTTTATTGGCAGGGGTTTAGTAGCAGAAAAACTGACATGCAAGAATGACTTGTTTTCTCTAATTAATAGAATGTGCCAAAGATCTGCTCCTTCATTGAAAATAGTTGCTCATGTTATTACGGCAGTATTTCCAGTACCGCACCCGTTATTTCTTATATAAAAGACCTTATTTTTCCCCATATTGTTGGTAGACTCAATCCAGCAATAAGCTGCTGGTATCCTTAGTGCAACTGCTATGATAATGCCCTTATTTGGGGGAGCCAAGCATACAGTTAAGAAAATGTATCACTTCAGTATCTCTTTATGAATTTCCTTAATATTACTGACTCTTTTAATCACTTAAAAGAATGAAGTAAACCAAGAGCAACTATGCTTAAATGTAGTTAAGGAGGCAGAACAAGAGCTGATATTTTTCAGCAACAGTTGAACCTCTGCACTGCTATTAGACTGAACACCTCAAAGACTAGTGTTAGTAATGGATAGTTCTATTTAGCATGGACACCTTTCCCTAAGGGTTGGAGAAACTGTGGCCCAACTAATGTAAACATTTGTTGAAATGTCACTTTCATTTGCTGTTAGTCTAGGTTGAACTGAATTCTAGGACTTAGCTATTAGGTGTCTATATTGCACTCAGTCTTCCTTTTTTAGACTAATTATTGTATCACATACTGTTACCATAAAGACTTTCTTTATAAAGTACTTATTTCTTGTAGACTGGGAAAAAAAAAGGGGGGGGGGGTGTTCTGGATAGGCATCATCTACAGAAGTCATAAACTTAACTGTTGTTTGCTTAATTACTACAACAGGTTATTTCCTAAACAACCTTTGCTTTTAAATACTTTCAATGTTTTTCAGTAGTATTAAATTAACTTAGACCTTCAAACATCGCTTCTTCAAAAGCTGACAAGACATGATTTACTAGACATGATTTGCGCTAGAATTCCATGCACAGTACTGGATCATACAACTTCAGCTTCAGAAGTTGATATCCAGGTCTCTTAAAGGAAGTACAGCTTCTGATAATGACAAACTTGGGACTAAAGGATTAGTAGAGGGTTGTGGGAAGGTGGCACATTGCTTGCCAAACATTGACATGTTTTCATTTCTGAATACTATTTTATACCACATTTCTATAAATATTATTGCTGATGTTCAGAACAGATTATTAAGACCAGATGCTGTGTGCTGTGGTCACCTGCCCCAGTGAATTTTATAGGGTGGACTCTATACAATTGGTGGTTTTGGCTTAGTATTTTTGAATCATTATAAAGTGAATATGAAGTGTTTACTTTTTAATAAACAGGTCTAATTCTTCAAACGGCAAGTGCAGTGAGAAAACCAGAAGCACACTTCTCTGCATGGATTGATTTCATTCTTTGCATACAACTTCCTCTTGAGTTTATTTGATTTCTCTCAATTTATTTCTTTCTACTTGCTCCACTCACTTTCCGGACACTGTTTTTTTACACTTGAACATGCTTCCTGCTTGTCCTTCCTCCCTACGTGTTCCTGGCTTCTCTCCTCATGGGATCTTGTTACTATCACTGCACTTCTGTTTTCTTCTTTCTCTGACGGTTGCTCCCAGTTGCTGCCGGTCCTGATCCAAACAGTCTGTCCTTTCTCCTGCTTAAGTTCTGCCTGTTGTTTGGAAGATGGAGGAAAAACTAGTACATGTGAACTCTTTACACCTGGGGTAGCTAGCCTCGATGTGAGGTTAAAAAAGAAATTAAAGAAAAGAAATCAATGATTTGTCTACCCAGTCTAGTTCTTCACCTGGCACTACTGAGACAGTTGCCTCATATGGCACTTAACAAAGAATGTGGGGCTAATTTTGTGTTCTGTCTGTGCACAGAAATAGCTGCTGTTTAGTGGCACTAGCAGGGAAACTGGGGAAGCCGAGCTGCTTCTGCTTCCTTTTTTCCCTGTCTGCTTCCCAGAATACTTCCCAGGATCTCATTTGACTACAGAAGAAGGACGATTGTAGTCTCATTGTCAACTATATTTAAGATTTACATTTYTCTTTGGATAATTAGCTAGTAAGAAAAACATGCTGATGTACTGGAATAGTCTTGGGTTATTTTTCTCAGTGTGATGGGGTGAGAGGATGATCAAACTGGTCTACCTTGGAATAAGCTATTGCATATTTTACAGCAACTGCTGAACAGAGGATTAATGTGGAGAGTTTTGTGAAGATCAGGGTTTATACTCTCTACAGTCCCACAGGGACTAGAAGCAGTTATCACTTGACTCTAGGATCTGTTATGTTAAGGAAAAGGATTTGCCATTTAAATAGGCAATTAGTTAGCARTTAGTCATGTAAACATAGTGGTTATCACCTACAGGAAATATATGAAGGTATGTAATCCCTTCAATTGAAATTGAAATATCAAATTCTACTTTGAAAAACACAAGCAGCCTCAGGGTTGYTGAGGATTTGATATGCTTGTTATAGGCATAGCCGCCTTGACTCGAACATCTCTTTATTCACAGAAAAATGATGAAAATGGGAATTGCTCTGGCGAAGGTATTGAGTTTCCAACAACCAACTTATATGAATTGGAGAGCAGAGTTTTAACAGATCACTGGTCCATACCATATAAGCGGGAAGAGTCCTTAGGCAAGTGCCTAATTGCATCCACCTACCTAGCAAGACTAGGTAAGTTCTTTTTCTACTCATGTAAAAATAATCTGTTCAAAAGATTTTACAGGCGGTTTAGTGGGCAGTTATGGCTTTCATATCCACTTTACAGTTGTTTACACAGCACCCTGTGGAATGGTTGTATCTCTGTAAGTGGCTAACAGTGAACTATACCTAACGCTGTAAAAAGAATGTCAATCTCTTTTTCTAAAGTTGTTTTATATAAGCTTTTTAGAAAAAGTGGAGCACATGTTTCTTTATGTTTTGATGATTGTAGGAATTACTGTTTTTCAGAGCTGAATTAGAGCTTTTTTTTTTTTTTTGATTGTGCTGGTTATTTTCCATTAGTAAAAACAAGCTGTCATCTAAATTCATGCTCTACCAAGCTTGTATAACTGGTTGTTTTTTCCCTAGTGAAATGCTTATACTGCATTAGACTTGAATTTGATTTTTCTGTATTCAGTACTTTGGCTGGGGTTAAGTGTGTTATGGAGGCATCACGCCCAACTCCTGGGATAATGATTGCAAGGTAGTTTTTCCGTCATGGCTGATGGCAGACTAAAAGGAGGTTATAATCTAAAGAATGGAAGTTGTTAGGTTAAAAACAAAAAAGCAAACCACAATCACCTGTGTGTTGTTCTCAAGGATGTACGTAGGTTTGGTTTTGGTGGGTGGTGTGAAGCGTGAGAAATGATTTGAAGTTAGTATAAGTTATAAACTTTGAAGGGAAAAATATTTATAGTGCTAATCATGCTTGTTCAAGTTGTAAAAGGTGGAACATTCGGAAACTTCTYATTTCTAAAAGGCAAGTTATTTTCACTGACACTCTTTTGTGGCTGAAAAAGCGTAATGCTAGTTATGTATGGGCAGTAGGACTTTTACTGATGATGTTGGTTGGTGTTCCCAAAAAGTTAAAAAAACAAGTTTCCTGAAGTAATCTTAAAACATATACTGTCTTTCCTTTCTATAAAGGTCTTTCTGATTCTGATGAGAATTGCAAGAGATTTATGGACAGATGCATGCCTGAAGCATTTAAAAAAGTAAGTGTGTAACAGTTCATCAAGTCACTGTTTGTGTTTGAGTTGTTTGTGGTGAAAATAGTATATTATGTCTCAAACTGATATATGCTTGAGAAACTGTGGTAACCAGGGAGTATATTCTTACATTAAAAAAAAAAAAAAAACTCTTAAGTCCCATTTCTGCAACTGCTGCACACAGTGCAATCGCTTTATTATTATTATTTATTTATTATCAAGAGCTCTATAGCAGTTATTGGAGCCTAAAGGCAGGCAGGTGTAAAGATCCTTGGATGCAGCCCTTAATGGCAGGTTTCCTTTGACTCTCTTCTTGTTGTTCCTTCTTTGGAGGGTTGCTAAATTCTATCATGTCTCTTTTCATCACCTGTTTAGAATTTGCCTTCCCCTCAGTGCCTAATGCCTTATGTGTCTCTGTGGTTGTTCTTGTCTGGGTTATTGTGAATTTTCTCTATGGAGACCTTCAAACCAATTTGCTTCCCATTATTCTATCCATTTTGGCTTCTCCCTAAATTTCTTTCCCACTTGTTAGACAATATGTATAAACATATATATACATTTTTTAAAAAGAACTCAAAATATAAATGTATTTAAAGAGAAAAAAAAATTCTTGTTCCATTTGGCTGTTAAAGTAATAACCATGCATATAAGACTTTCAAATCACTTGGTATTTTCTGCACGTTAAATAAACAATGTAGGTTGGTCCTCTAGGAGGAGAGTCTGTAGAAATTTAAGTTTAGAATATGCTGACTTACTGAAATATTTGCAAGTCAGTTATTGAGCCTAATATCATATTATTTCTTAAAATGGTACAAAAAGTAATTGTATTTGAAATGTTAAGCTTTTTAACTGTAAAGACTTGCTAACATTCAGACTCAACTAGCAATAATTAAATTACGTTGCAGGTAGAAACTTAATGTTCTCTTTAAATTTGGTCTAATATAGTTGTTTAAAGAACACATTTCAGTAGGTGTGAAAGCAGTATTAAATACCACTCTTCACAGTACGGTCTCTTGGGTTTTTGTTTTTTTTTTTTTTTTTTTTTTTGCTAACAAACTGCTCAAAAAGTTCATTCAGTGCAGCTTTGTGGCACACCAGTTTGAAGATGTAACAGTTGTGTGCTCATTCTGCAAACAAGTTAGTTGCATATTGGTTGTGCCTTGCAAAAGCAAGTGAAAGTGGAAAACGGTTTGCTTTGTTGCTACATTTTATTTGTCATAAATTGTGATTTAAGGCGTTCTCAATGAAATAGAAGCTTAATTAACTCTTAAACCATTAGGGCAGGAAAAGCATCTAAAATAACACACCAGGCAGTGATTACCATGCTCTGAGGAAACATTTGCTCTGAAGACAGTCAGTCTCTGGGGTTGATATTTCTCTTGTTTTATGTGATTGTGCTCAAGCTTCAATAATTACTCTTTTTTTTTTTTTCTTTTTCTTCCTTTTTTATTTTTTGGTAGCTGTTGACATCCAGTGCTGTTCACAAATGGGGAACTGAAATCCATGAAGGAATCTACAACATGCTCATGCTGCTAGTAGACCTGGTTGCAGAAAGAGTAAAACAAGATCCTATTCCCGTGGGCTTGCTCGGTGTACTTACAATGGTATTTGTCTCTCTGATGCAGTTTCTAATAATGACAGGGTTTTGAACTCAGAGATCTGGTTAAGTAATATGGAAAATAAGGTATACTAGTTTCACTGAACATCCTCAAAATATAAAAGTTTCTAGTAGTAATTGTCATGAATTATACTCAAT
Source organism: Apteryx rowi (assembly GCF_003343035.1). Classification (NCBI taxonomy): domain Eukaryota; kingdom Metazoa; phylum Chordata; class Aves; order Apterygiformes; family Apterygidae; genus Apteryx; species Apteryx rowi. Next base: position 472,301 of record NW_020450765.1, read on the forward strand.
GTTTTTGTATGCAGTATTCAGGTATTTGGCATCTAGTATTCACATTGCTGCTGCTTTTCCTAAATATTTAAGTTGTAATATATTGACTTACAATCTGCAGCCATTGTTTGCTACAGATATTCAACATCCAGGATCCAATTCCTAAAGGGCTGAATGCTGTTCAAAACTCCTGAAAACTAGGTCTTTTAAAAATATTTCACATCTATCACTTCTGTTCATTTTCTGAAATCTGGTACTTTGAGTTCATCTTCCCCTTTACATGAATTTCTGGATCACATGGATATTGTCTATACAGAATTATATCTTCAGAGTGCTTTATACAGTGAGAATTGAGAGGCAGGAGAATGGGTCATCTGTCAAACTGTTTATTTTTTGCTAGAACTTTAGCTGTCAACCAGAGGAATGTTCAAGTGAAAAAGTCAAATATTATCATGGTAAGTTTTGAGACTGTGGCATAAGCCATACTTTTCATTACCATGGACTTTTCTTTCAAGGCATTTAACCCTGACAATGAATATCACTTCAAGAATCGAATGAAGGTATGCCAGAGAAATTGGGCAGAAGTCTTCGGGGAGGGGAACATGCATGCTGTCTCGCCCATATCCACTTTTCAGAAGGTGAGTGTGGCCATGCCCTAAAGCTTATTTTTAGGGCAGGTGTGTGCTTCAGAAAAGATTTTTTTGGATATTAAGCGTTTATGACTCAGGAAAGCTTAAATTTGTCATCCAGAGTTATAGTGAATAGATCTTGAGTGTATGTTAATCTTTAGAAATGAATTTTCTTTGTTCTCTGAAATTGTTCTCTCCATTTTCTGTTGGAGACTAGATTTATAAATCGGTGTATTTTCTGTCTAAAATACCACAACAATCAGACAGGTAGATCTGTTGCATCTCAGGACTGCATCTGTTTTGCTGTTGAGTATGAAATGACCAAGATAGTTCCAAGTGTATAAGTATCCACTGGCTGTACTGACTTTTGTTAATAGCTCTAGTAGAAAATTCATGCTTTTCTGATGCCCACGGATAAGATAGGATATCTTCAACTTAAACACACTGGCAAGGAGCTGTTTTTGAGGTTTGCACTGCCTTGTCACGTTTGTTCCAGATGGGTGGGTTTAAAAAAGGAGCTATACTGTTGTTGGTGTCTCCTTCGAGAAACAAGTTGTGGCCGTAGAAACAAAGTTCTGTGTCTGCTGCTTTGGGACAGACTTTTCAGAAATGTTACACGCTGCTAATGTGCTATAAATATAGTTGCTTGTGAGTCAGCAGCCACCATGAGAACTGTTGCCACTGCACATGGTCAGCAATGTTAAGCAGAGTCCAAAAAAGGATGATGCTAATGAGAACCTCCCAGAGCTCCAGCTGCACATTTTGTAGAGGAGTTGTTGTAAACACATTGCTGTTTTCTTTGAAATAGTAGTGCGTGCTTTTAGGGTGTGGGTTAATGAGCTTGAACGCATCTGTCCAAATTTCCATTTCAGAAGACAAAAGCTTAGCATTGCTATTGCAGCTACTAATTTGTTAATGTTTTAATTGTTCAGGAACCTCACGGGTGGCTGGTGGATCTGGTAAACAGGGTAGGTAAATATATACGAAGCAGAATTGTTGCCTGAATTCATTGCTCTTGAGAGGTGATTTCCTTTCTCCCCTCTCCCCTTGTTTTTCCCTGTCTTTCCTTAGACAGTGACAACCACAGGAAGTAGTTTGTTTTTAATCCTGCTCCCTACATATAAGGAAAGGGCCTTGCTAAATCCATTTTTTGGGGTTGCTGCCTTCTCCCTTGATCACCTTTACACTAATGAGATAGCTAGCACTAAAGGAAGTCCAGAGCTCAGTTTAGGCTGCACTGATGTTCCTCAGTGAAATGTGCCAGGCCACTCAGCTGCCACTTTATGTGGATCTAACTTTCTTCCCCATACCCATTTTTACCAGAGACAGAGTTTCTAGCTTGATGTTCGAATTAGTACCCAAGTATAATGCATTGCATTCCCTAGTGTGCCCCTGAATTCTCATGAAAATACAAAGCTTGTGTTGAATGTGGTGCTCTACAGTAAAGGATACTTGCTGGCAGCCCAGGAACTCTTAAGGAAATACGTGATGTAAAAGCATATTTAAAAGATGAAATACTGCAGTTCACTGATGTAATGCTGATTCTTTTATTTCAGTTTGCAGAGTTGGGTGGATTTTCAGCAATTCAGTCAAAACTCAATTCAGAAGATATTGAACTTGGGGTAAGTTCATCTTCTGTCACCTGATTTTCTCCCCTTCTGTAATAATCTTCGTGAAGACTCAGTAGTGTCGCTTTTGACAGTGCTCTTAACTTTTGCTTTGGTACCAGAGCAATACCCCCCCAGAAAGCTGGAGAAGTGGTGTCAGACTGGAAGTGAGATGAAGTTGTGCATAGGAGTCGTGACTAAGGAGCTTTTGAGACTTTACAGAAGAGAGGAGGAGTTAGTGTACCTTTCTGGCTGACGTTCAGTCTTCCAGTTTGATGTAAATCAGTATAGTGTCACTGTATATTCTCCAGTATGTCCCTGTTTTTTTGTTTACTCTAGCTGTAGCTGCATTTAGCTGTAAGCAAAGTAATTTCTAGCACTTTGAAAAAAGTGTGGAATTGTTTAGGAAAAAAATTCTTAGGTAGCCAGATACTGTTTAATCCTAAGCAGCTTTTCAAGAGCTGTGTTAAAAACTGACTAGTTTAAGCTAATTTTGATGGCAAAGCATATCTTGTTTTTAGCCTCCTAACCTATATTCAGGAGACTTCTCATTTTCTTTCAAGTTTTGGAGAACAAGAAGGTTAAAGAAAAGCCATGTCACTTAGGATCAGTCCCTAATCTGTTTGTTTTCAATGAACTGCCATTTGGAGAGAATTCAACCTCTTTTGTTACAGTGTATTGATATTTGCCACTTTATGAGAGAGACGTTCATATGTGAGCATGATAGAATAAGGAAGCTCAATTTAAATCTTGATACTGTAATAGAAACTTTGACTTTACTTAATGACTAATAACTTCTTGCTTAGGAGGAAAGTTTTGTTCAGCATCACTTAACTTAGGCTTTTGATTGCGGTGATGCACACTCAGTTTTATAATCCTTTACCTTTTATGAGGAGGAAGCCGATTTTGGTATGCTGTATTGGCGAACGAATGTCTTCAAACTCTTAATAGCCTGAAAATAGATATCACTTGAAGATGGTGGACTGAAGAAATCTTGACACTTACATGACATTTACAAACACTTCCTCGTGCTTAATGCTTCAGGAAAGAAATTCACTGTATAACTTTTCACCTAAGTCTTGCATTCACACTTGTCAGTGCTGTAGGGAGCAGCCCAAATGCGATGTGTCCTTTTTTGTCTCTTTACTTCTGTGGCTAAAACTTGATYAGACTGTGAGATTTAACAGAATGGTGAAAGGCCTGAGACTAGTGAAAACTGAGAAGGCACTTTTTCTTTCAAGCAAAAATATATGGTACATAGTGTGTGCCATAGAGTAAACCTCTTTCCTGGACCATGCCTTGTTGTCAAGGAGTTGCACGCCAGAATCAATTTGTAACAGGTCACTGGAAATTATGATGTGAGATGCATAACATTTATTCACCTGCATTTGCCTTCTAAGGTATAGATCACTAGCTCTGAAAAGACCTCTTATCTCCCCCTAAAAAATTTGCTGTATTTCTTTCAGGCGATCTCTGCGTTAGTTCAGCCATTTGGAGTTTGTGCAGAATATCTCAACTCTTCCGTAGTACAGGTAAAATGCCTTTATTATAAATGCTTTTCAGCAAATAGCAAAGCCTTGAAACACGTGGTTGTAGTAATTTGCTGAGATTTAGATGGGGCTTTCTGTGTTCTCAGACAGCATGATATTAGAAAGGCAACTACATAGGACCTGTTCTTTTTGTCCTAGGAATTTGAAAAATCAAACAAAGGACTGAAAATTGATTTAAAACTGTGRTAATGTGAAACTGGTGACTAATCTTAAAAGCCTTCAAAACTCATGTTGCGTAAAGCACATGAATCATTTTGAGTATGCCTGTTTTGGATGAATGTCCAGCTTCCGTTTTGGGGTTGAATTCAAAGCTTGCTGTTTGCGAGGCAGAGCACACAGCTTCTCACAAGGTACAGTTAACAGCCAGTAGGCTCAATTCTTGAAATTGAGCAAGGCCGTGTGAAACACTGCATCAAGGAAAGAAGCTTTCACTTACTGATTTAGGAACCAAACGCAGAAGGGGACCGAAAGTACCGTGTGTTGCCCAACCAGAAGTTAATCACCACTGAACARACAGATGGGTTGTTGATTGGATATTTTAAGAAGGTAGAAAATTGCAGTGTAATTTCTTGGCGTATTCTGAGGGTGACGGATAGAGGGCTTGGACAATGTTCAGGTTCATTTTCTAAGCACAAATATCTTTAGTCTCTTATTTATAACTACAAGAGGGAGAAGTTATGCCACTGCCATTAGTAAGCTTTATCAGTATAAAGCATGTGAGAAAAGAATCTAGCTTGGTGGATGAATTTTGTTTCTAACTTTCTGGCTGAGATCTAGCACATGGTTCTGAGAGTTTTCACCAGAAAAATTCTGGTACAGGAAAAAATATCCGATGATCTATATATACATGCAGATGTGCTCATGGCTGTCTATCTACACTTGCCTACAAAAACTACTAAGTGACTGAAAGTCTGTATTTGAAGAGGAAATAGGTAAGAAGCCACTGGAAGCCAAAGGGCCATATATGTCTAATAACTGATGCATTTTGAAAGGTCATTTCTTTTGGCCTGTATTGCAGTGGTCTGAAGTTGGCTTCTTACACTAATTGCGTCTTTTTCTGGACATACCTGGCAGAATAGTTCATATATTTGTATGCGTTGCTTTATGTCTAAGATAATTGGGAGCTTTAACCTAAGTATTTCGTTCTACTGCAGCCAGATCATTTGAATAATGTAATTGATTTCAAGAAGCATAAAATGATTGTCTTGCTTTTTCTTGCATTCTTTAGCCCATGCTGGATCCAGTCATTCACAAAATGATTAAATATGTACAGAATGTAGAAGAGAAGGACCTGAAAGATAAGGTAATGTTGGATGTATTGTATACTTAGGAAGAACTTACTSTATGTCTTGGAAGTACTGGCAATATAGACCAGAAAATATCTTCCTTTTCACTGACATAAATACAGTCTGTTCTGAATTATGACTGAATGACATAGCACAAAATATTGAAGAGTAGCTACCCTGCATTTACTGGATTCCATATTAAATTCTCTTCAGTAGATATCTGATGTTATATGACCCTTTTTAAAATACTTTCCCACGGTAATTATCAAATACCTTTTTGTAGGTCCGCTTCTGTAGTGTGCTGAATGCCCACTTCTCTAGTTGACCTGAAGATGCTTGATATCTGGCAGTTCTTATAACTTGTGTGCATTGTGTTGATTCTAGTAAGTTTAAAACTGCTTTTGTAGATACAACTGCTGCATTATTTGTTTTTTTCTAAGAATTTGGTAGTTGTTGATACAATTTCCATGCAGCTTGTGACTACCTCCTGCATTATATCAAATTTAGTGTTCAGTTCTAATAAAGAGTCAAAACTAGAAAATTTACTTAGGCTTAGAAATATGTACTGGAAAGTATGCAGTGGCTGTGTATCTGCAGAGGAGCAATTTAGTGTACTGAATTTATAGCAAGAGACTCTACCTTAACCAGAGGTTTTATTGCCTAATGGTTTCTAAGTGTAGAATTATTACTTTCAGATATCCCTAGTACTGCGTTTTATAACTTAAGCGGTCTGCATCGGTTCACTAAATCTACTCTGTGTGAATCACTGAAGTCTGCAGCATAATAGCAAAAATAGTAATGCCTCTGTCCTTTTTTTGCTGTTTTAAACAGAGACTAGTCAGTATCCCTGAGCTCTTGTCTGGTATCAAACTGCTRTGTATGCGCTTCCAACCTGATTTGGTAACCGCAGTAGATGATTTACGGCTGGACATTCTATTGCGCATGTTAAAATCRCCTCACTTCAGTGCAAAAATGAATTCCCTCAAAGAAGTAAGTTTGCTTTTTGTGTGTGTGTCGGGGTGTGTGCATCTGAGATGGGCTGTTAATAAATCATCAAAACCATAACCTTAAAAACAAGGGGGCACAATGTTTCCTAACAAACTATATTGCCTTAGCAAGCACTCAGTCCTAATAAATACAGTAGGAAGTTAAGATGACAGTTGTTTGTAATATTAGTAACCAGTGGAAGGACTGTGGCCTTCCAATTAGAAAACACCCAAATATAATGTAAAGCTTTTTTAAAAACTGCAATTTCAGATTCATTTATAAGCAGTAGCCTATGCTATTCATGAGAATTCACTTCAAGATCACTTTGAAAAATCAGGGCATCCTATAAGGTATCCCTTTTTTCTCTTTCTCCTCCCATGGGGAAAAAAATATTTCATGAGATTTAATGCTGCATTGGTGTTCTCAGTTAAGTTGCATCAGATTATCACATCACACTATGTAATTGCTTTTCTTTACTGTTGTATGTGGATGTTGTAGTAGCACTTAGGAGCCTTAGTTTATGGATCAGGACTCTTTGTGCTAGGCTCTTCAAAGCAGAAGAAAACAGTTTCTCTTTCATGGGAGTACAAATTGTTTGCTTGGTTGCTCATTCATCTCTTCCTTCTGGAACTTGTACGACTTAATAATGCATCAAAAAGTGCCTTTTTTAGCATGCAGAGGTGTAAGCTATTTTTGAGTCTCTCTGGGGATTTTTTGCTTCTCTATTTAAGGAAAAACTGAGATGTTAAACCTCATTGCTGTTTGGTTCTTAGTCATAAAAGTTGGGTATCCTTGGTGAAGTTATAAAAGTGCAGCTTTTGAAGGCTTTGGCAGAAATGTACTTTCTCCAGCTTTCTCCCTAGAGAAAGGAGCTTGTATCAGTTCCATATTGGATAAAAATAGGGCACTAATTTGACTGTCACAGGCAGAAGCCGGACATAACCCACTTCTGGTATATCTAAAGAAATTTGCAGCACAGTTAGGCCATATTTTCTATGTCAGAATGGGATTAAGAATCTGCTGCATCAGARACTGATGCCAAGAAAGTGTTTCTGGTTAGGAATTTGCCTTTGAACAACTTATTCTTTCAAAAGCAAAAAACCCTCCTGTGCTTGAAAGGACTCAAATTTAAGCTTCATAGTAAGCATTGAATAGATTTCTTGAATGGATTGCAATGTTTGTGTGCATAATGTATGTAGGAAGCATCATAAGAATTTCATGTTTTGCAATTCCTAGGTAACCAAACTAATAGAAGACAGCACTGTATCAAAATCTGTGAAGAATGCAATAGATACGGACAGATTACTGAACTGGCTAGTAGAAAATTCTGTCCTGTCGATTGCTCTAGAAGGTAAGCAATTCCATAAAGACTTTTGGCATGTGCTTTGAATATCTTAAATTTAAAAAGTTGGTCTGTGCTTTTCAATATATTTTTTAATGGAACACTATTAACAAAGAAGTTCAAGGTTTTCTCACCATCAAAATAGAGTAAGAAAAACCCTGCAATTACTGTTACTAACATGCAGATGTTCAGATGTCTTCTGCTCTGTGCTTTTTATTCTGTTTATCTATCTGTATTGTTGGCCCCTAGAAAAGAGTTCTTTTTCCAAACGGTAAGATCATACAGTGTAAAGTACTGTCAGATGAATAAACTAAAACAAGCTGAAAGTTAAGCTCTTTCTTTCRACTGAGGGATTTGCCTGTAACAATAGATAAAGAACTTTCAAACGAAGATAGCTTTGTTCTTGTCCCTTTTAAAATAACTGGTTTATTATCATGTATTCAGTGTATTTAATACTGTTTTAAAATATTAATTCAGCTGCCTTTCCTTATTTCGTAGGTAATATAGACCAAGCGCAATACTGTGATCGTATAAAGGGAATTATTGAACTGCTGGGCAGTAAACTATCTTTAGATGAGCTCACTAAAATTTGGAGAATACAGGTAAGCTACTGAGATTAGGCAGATGCTTTAGGCCACGTTACAAAAATAAGTACCTTGTATTACCAAGTTCCTTAGCTGTTCATTTGTCTGCTGGATTGTATTTGCTTGTCTCATTCCCTGAGGGACAAATAATATATTGTTAATATGCTTCAATATCAGTGTAAATTCCCTTCAACTTCATTTTCATCTCTGTGAACGTTACACCTACCTCAAAGGCACAGCAGAATACTTTCTGGGCAAGAACTTCCTCACAAGAGTGTTGTCAACCAAGAATTCTATGCCATCCCAGAGCTAAACCTCTTAAAGAATCAGTGGAGCAAGAACTAGTGTTTTCAAGCTTTGGATAGTCTACTTGGACAATTTCATGCAATTTGAAATAACATTTGTTTGCGGGAAAGCAAAAAGAAATACAGATGCTGGTGCTGGAGTATGAGGTGTCTCAACTTTGCATTCAAAGGCTACATACCATTCTGCAGCTGAGGTGCTGAAGAAGACCCTACATCTCTTATTATGTTCCCTTCCTCTATTTTGATTTTTCTTCTCTGACATTGAAATGTAGAGCTTTTGATTAACACAAATTCTGGAATTCTAGGGTTGTATGGCTCTTCCTGACTTTCAAGGCTGTTAAAACAGACACAAAGAATATTTTCTCAGATTATTAGGTGCACCTGTTCCTTAACAGCCAGCATGCATATTCACAGGAACATACCAAGTTGTATCTACAGGAAGTTGATTGTAATCTCTTATATTTAAAGCCTCTTTATTATTAAAAATTAATTTTAATTGCTAAATTGTGATTTAAATTTATGTTGTGTATTGCTAACGTCCTAATAAAGAATGTATTCTTTTTGTTCCTAGTGGAGGTTTCTCTTCTGATGCAACAAGACATTGAGAAAATAGTGTAGTGGTGTGAATTCTTGTTTTATTGTATAGGCATCTCTCCTTTGCAAAGTGGAGGTGTTGAGATTTTTACAATATGTTAATGCAAAAAAGTCTTTCTCCTATTTCTTCCTTTACTATTTAAGATTAACTGTTCTGACAGTCTCTTGTAACACAGCTTAAATCTTATGGATGAAATTCAATTCTTTGCGACAGGTGTAAGGGAGCTGCAAAAATATTTGACTTGGAATAAGAGGTAGTCAGCCTGAAATAGGTAATGGAGAGATTGTCTAGACTAATGACCATGCTCTAAGGATATTAATTTTCCTGGCTGGAAGTGTAAATCTGAATGCAGCTTACACTGTGAGTTTAAAGAGAGTGGGCTCAAACTGCATGAATACCCACTTAACTTCCTGAAAATATATATTGCTGACTGACCAGTCTTTTTTTTTTTCACACTCACCTTATGTACATTCTGCTTAGCACTGTGTAGGAAAGGTGATCTGGATGCTTAATGCAAATGTCACCTGGACATTTTGAGGAGAAATTTAGTCTTCCAGTGCAGGAAACAGTTTATTTCCCTGTCCAAATATTGAAGGTTTGAGCTAAACTCTTTGGAGATTCTGTCCGATCTGTAGCATGTTTAGGCATGATAGCAAGTCTTGTGTGCTTAATAGAGCTGAAGCATGAGTCAAGCTCATTTTGTATGTATTCTTTGATAAAATGCAACTTCTTCCCCATCCTGACTGTTGTTGCCATGGTGCTCCCATCAGTGTGGGAGGAGGTTTTGTATTGCTCTCTCTTTTTAAAATTAAAAAAAAAAAAAAAAAGCCTTAGAGTGTCAGAGATGGAGCACTGCACACGTGAACTTAGTTAAGTAATGAAAATGGTGGTGTTTGTATTGCCTAGAAACTGGCCTGGAAATAGGAATAGGAATACTTAAAGGAGATCCCACCCTTATACTGGATAGTTTCACTTCCTACAAATTTGTCTCCTGTCCARCTCCAGAAATAGCCTTTTTGTGCATCAAGGTCTTTTCAAATCAAAGTGTTGAGGTGGGATTCAGTGCTAAATGAGTGTTACTGTCTGCGTAGAATTTGAGCAGTGTGATGGCTTTAAGAAATTGAATTTAACCTGATTATACGACATATGGAATTAGAAAAATAAAGAAGTTCCCTCTTTGAGAACCAGCATTGGTTCGCAATTCTTGTTTGTCTCTTCCAGGTACTTAGTGTTTGAAAAGAAAATTGGCTTGATGGGGAGATGCTGTTCTACAGAGTTCTTGTATTAGGAATATATTAAGGAACTCGCACATGCTGTACCAAACAGTATTTAAGTAAAATAGCTTGGGTCTTCAGTGACCTATTAGGTGCTGGCACAGTTACAACGCTATGCACCATTGCAGCATTTTGAAGCTACTGTAAGAATGATGCAGCTGGTTTCTGTCTCCTCCATTCTCTTTTCCTCTCACAGTCCTATAGAGAAGTTGCAAGTAGGAATAGCCTGAAGAGTAATATCTAAGACTTATCAAACTTCCCATCAAGGAAGCCCAAGTAAATACTTGCATTCCGCAGGATTTTGTCAGGAGAATTTCATGTAGGCTTTCTTCAGTTCCTGCTGGTTTGCTTTATAGGGGTCTGCTTTGTGATAGAAGTTTTTTCACTTTGGGGGATCTTTGGGATTTTTATGGTTCTTTGTGGCTGTTGCTTGAATACACTGTTATATTTGAATGATATTTCCATCCTTCGGATCGCTGTCTAATGTATTAGGATTAAAAATGTCTCTGCCATTGAGTCCTGTCTGCAGTTACTGAAAGCAGTTCTGTATACTCTAATTTGAGCAAATCCTTCTGATTTTTGCTATTTCATGATCATTTGGAAGGGAAACTTCCAGGATTACTGGAAGAAACATGGTGCTCAAGGGATGAAAGCAGACTGGCTAAGCTCCTAGGTGAACTTCTGTTTTCCAGGGGAAAATACAAAGAAGGTTATTAAGGCATAGAGTAAGAAAATATCATTATTGTCAGAATGGATATTTTAGCTGTTTTTTCTTTTTTGGCTTTAGTTAGTTGTGGGGCAGAGTACAAGTTAGGTTCAGCAGAGTTTAATTTATGAAATCTATGTCTCTAAGTTAATGTAAAAGTGACACTAACGTAGAACCGTATTTTGTCCTAGTAAAAGCAGAAGCCTAAAGGTCAAGCAAAATTTCCCTTCCTTCATTCTCTTCATGTCTTATGACTGTTAAGGTGCTTGTTCTTGTATGCATAAGATGAAATGTTAAGTTCCTGCTTTAGGCCTCTGTACTACAGCCGGTTCTGAACTAAGTGGAAGTGCTTGGGGTGGAGCTCTTTTCCCCAAGAGGTGGGAATGAACTGTTGGCAGACTGTTCCCTTCATGGGTCCTCAGTTCTGAACCCTAGACTTTGCTTCCCCTCCCTGAGCAATGATCAGATAGTTTGCTTGCTAGTGAATCAGTTGAGAGATTTGGCATGTGATACATGGGTTAGCATTTAATTACTGCAGTATTTAAAGAAATAAGTCATATTTTAGTGACTATCATGAAATCTGTGTAAGACCCAGAGTTTGTGTTTATGTGAGGGAGATGGTGATTTCTTGGGGTTATTCTGGAAGTACTAAGATCATGGCATTTATGTTTGTAAACAGAAATAATGCTTGGCTTTCAAGGATGGTCTTGGAAAATCTGTGTATGGTATAGAGAGGAAAACAAGCTATGGTGGTCAGCRTGGTAGGCTAGACGATTTCAGATAGCATCGTTAACTTCTTGTTGAAATATTACCATCGTCTTTTGTGTTTCAGGCTCATGAGCTGATAACAGTAAACCAAAAACTGTACATCTGAGTGCTGTGTATTTTTCATTCTACTTCTGAGTCTTCTACCACAATAACTTCTTCAGAACAATCCATTTTATTTTTTACAGTGCAGATTTCTTTCAGATGATTACGTTCTTGCCTGTTTCCTTATTTAAAAGGGATATAATTGTATATCCCTGTTGTATATCCCTGAAGTAGTTGTATTTTACTCAGTGTTCTGCTAAGCTAGTTCACGTCTCTTCTAAATTATCAACGCAACACTTGCACAAAGCTAGCTGCTCTGCGGAAGGGGTGGCAGATCACTGTTTTGCTCCTTGCACTGGACATTGGCAGACTAGCTTGTTCTGTCATGCTTTAGAGTTACTTTTCAAGGCCTTCCTGCCAGTGGAATGAGGAGTAACGTCAGTTATTCTTATCTACTGTTGCTAACATGTCAGAAGCTGTTACTCTTTCTCATTAATAGGAATAGCAGGATAACACCCACATGAAGATTTTTCTCTACTTTCTTTGGGATAAAGACCTACCATCTTGTGTTTCCTTTCTCTTTTCAGTCAGGACAATCCTCCACTGTGATTGAAAACATACATACCATTATTGCTGCAGCTGCTGTGAAGTTCAGCTCTGATCAGCTGAATCATTTATTTGTTCTTATCCAAAAGGTAAGTTTTCACATGGATTTACATTTGTTAGGATGAGAATTGATGAGAAATACTTGTGCATCCACATCCTTTAGCTATAAAATAACACTTAATATACTGATTTGGTTTGGTTATGTTTTTAACCCAAATGGCTGGTCTGGTACTGTGCTGCTAATTGACTTAGATTTTAAGTGTGTTGTGTATTCAGTGCTAAGGTACTTAAAGGGAGATTTTTATGATTATATCTAATCTTTTATAGCACTTATTTGGAAAACAGTTGGGCAAATGAGCATTGCAACTCCCAGTAACAAAAATGAGAAAATATGCATGGTGGAAACATAGTTTTTTGTATTTTGATTGTACAGTAAAACAATTGTAAATTATATTTCTCTGTACACTTGAGACTTAAGAGTGACAGTGCTTGCTGTTGTAATAGTGAATGTTATTTCTTTGCTGTACAGAGCTGGGAGACAGAGAGTGATAGAGTACGACAGAAGCTGTTGAGCTTGATAGGGCGCATTGGTCGAGAAGCTCGGGTGGAGACAACCACTGGAAAGGTATGTGAATGTGAAATAAAATCTTTTTTTTTCTAGGTAAAATGTAGGGTTACTTGTCTTTGCAGTGCTGACTGAGCTTACTTTTCTTCCTCTAGGTTCTGGAGGTGCTTTGGGAGCTGGCTCATCTTCCAACATTACCTTGTAGTCTTATTCAGCAGGCCTTAGAGGAACATCTGACAATCCTCAGCGATGCCTATGCAGTGAAAGAGGCAATCAAAAGGAGCTACATCATCAAATGCATAGAGGATATTAAGAGGGTTGGTTTGTTGTTTTATCTTTTTCAAAGTCACAAATTATCTAGTCTTGATGTTGCCCTTTTCTTTCAAGATGCACAAATTGCACGTCCCATCTGTAAGTTCTTACCTTGGGGAGTCCACGAGAGGGGTAGGCTATGTGTGAGCCAGTTTGTTGACCATGAGACTCATAGTAAGTCTCTTGCCTTTGTTTTAAACAAATTTTCAGCACAAGGAGTGATCAGTTTATGGGAAACTACCAGGATGGGCCCAAGGTTAGAATTTGCAAATGGAACCGCTATAAAGGTATGTCAGTATTTTAACTGTCCCTTTCATGTGAGAGCCTAGATTACTTTTCTTAGAGTAAAGCATGTGTTCTGGCATGGCCATTAAACAAGTMTCAGAATGCAAATTGATATTTACATCATAATAATTTTATATTTTAATAAAATACTTGTACTCTTCTAACATGAAGAACTCATTTTTGCAGCTGCCTGTGCTAAGATGTTTCCTGGCAGCAGCAGAGGCATGCATGGCTTAAAAGACTGCCCATACTTTATGCTGCACTGTTCACGTAGCAGGCGTTTTTTCTAGAAGTCTTCAGGAATGCTTCTGTCTTCTTTTTTTAGTCTTAAACAAGCCTGTAAAGAAAAAGGCTTGTACTTCATTTGTTTCTTTTATGGTAAACAAGGCTTTGTCTGTCCTGTGGCATCTGGAGAGGATTTTAGTTGTTCAGAGGGCACCGTATGTTGCCTTCTTGATATCGAGCACTGTTTTTTTGCGCGTGTTCAGAGCTACAGATTTCAAGCTTTGGGTTCTCAATATCTGCGGAATTTGCGGTTTCCTCCTTCTTTTCTGCTTTCCTGTTCTTGCGCTCAGTTTAATAACATTCTGGCAGGGGCCTTAGCAGAGGTGCTACAGTGGGGAACRCTAAAGGAAAGCTGTAACTAACTGCAGGCTGGAAGGGACTGTGGTAAACTTAAAGCAGATTTTAAAAAATACATCATTTGCTTATTTGTCTGCATTAGGGGAAATGAAAGTATAGACTGGGAGGGAATGTTATATTAAGGCAGCACTCTCAAATGCATGAGGGAATCTTCAGTAGAGCTCTCTGCTATATGGCTAGGTTACTTTAGTTCTCTCTAAGCGAGTAGGTGGCATTGATTGCCATCAATATTTAAACCAGACATCACTTCTATGAAAAAAACAACCTCAGTACTGGTTTGTGTGGTCAAACTTTACAGAAAATGAAGCCTTCCAGAAACGTGATGAGCAGTTCTTACAATGAGGTAGGCGGGTGCTCTATAATTTGTAGGATCTTTTTCAAAATGCAGCTTAAATATCCTTTGCTTTCTATCACAGGGCTCCTTGCAGCACCAATCACAAATTTCTTCTTATCTTTTAATCCACAGTAGTACTTCAGGTTCTTTCTTTCATCATTCCTGCTCTAGCAATGAGTGCCCTCCTTTGACTGTGTTTGCCCTTTTATGCCCTGACAGGCCTCCTTCATCTCCCACTGTGAGTGTGTAATTGAGGAAGGTGATGGTTATCATCTCRCTGGTGCAACCGAGTTCTTCTTTTTTTCTTTTTTTTTCCCCTACTTAATTTGCATGTTCTCTAGCAAGGAGGTGGTACTTCGGGCTAATAATAAGGATAGCAGAACAGTATATCTGTGTGTCAAAGGACTACTTGTAGAGAGGGAAGGAGGGCACCTTCGGTGCACTTGGAAAGGGACCAGGAAGAAGYAACTGAAGCCTTCTGAACTGATGATTGTTGTTTTGAAACGGGGGCATTAAGAGAAATCATTAGGCATCTAGGAATTTTACAGGATGTTAATCCGTTGTTGAGCGTGTACACATGTGTAATTGTTCTTACCTTTCTTACTACTAGTCGTCCCAGCACAATAATCCTCAATTTGTGTGGGTGGTGCCAGCTTTACGTCAACTCCATGAAATCACACGCTCGTTTATTAAGCAAACTTACCAAAAGCAAGACAAGGTAAGAATGTGTGCTGAGGCATTCTTGAAGGCCTTATGTCTGTAAGGCTTCTGCTTCTCTAGAACATAGAAGTTTGTGTGTTTAGAAGCAAAAAAAAAAAGTGTACAGCATAGTCGTATAGCATAAACAAAATCCTCAAGTAGAGGTGAAATGTACTGTCTGTTTATGTATGTATAACCTCTGTGTGGTATGTCTGGATTGGCTTATTTAATTCTTAGCTTTTTGTAGAATTATTAGCCCAGCAAGGCTCTGTTAAGAAATTATGATAGCTAATGTTTAGACCAGCTGGTTCATAATTGAATTTGAAGTTGTTATTTGACATTGGCACTTGGAAAACAGACTAAAATACCTGCAAGCCATGTGTGTTATACTGTACTATGGCTAAGTGGAGGTGTGGGACTTGGTTTTGCAATCTGCAGTATGCATGCTTCAGCAGTGCTGAAAACAGTAACAGCAGAGGAATTAGGGGTATTTGGAAGGTTACAACTGAATCTGATGAGGGGGGAGCATTCCCCCTTCTCATAAAAGACATATTTCTATAGAAGGGCAGAATTCTATGTGCATGTGTGTGCCTGTTTCTGTATCTTCTTAAAACCTCTTTCTTTTTTTTTTTCTTCCTGCCAAGAGCATTATTCAAGACTTAAAGAAAAATTTTGAGATAGTGAAATTGGTGACAGGAAGTCTAATATCATGCCACCGTTTGGCTGCATCTGTGGCAGGTCCAGGAGGGCTTGTTGGAGCAACATTAGTGGATGGCCGATACACTTACCGGGAGGTATTGAACCCTGAATTTTTTACTGCTTTAGTTTTTTGAAAACATGATGTTGTTTATCACTGAGCAAGTTGCAGAGGATTATGTGATGTTTCATTTTGGAATTCACTGGTGTGTATGTTCCCTCTATTGAACAATTACACTAGTTTTTATTTATACTTCTGATATTTATCTGTTAGGTCTTACTGTAGCCTTGTTATAATATTATAGAGCAGGGGTGACCAAACATCAGTCCTACAAGTTTCCTAGCAAAGTCTTTAATTGTTTGAGAGTTACATCTCTCCACCCCAGCATCTTCTGTCTCCAAACTTGTGCATATTTCAGCTTCTCCACCAGCCTGAGTTTGATTGCCTTGTATAGATTATATCTTTGAATTTGATATGGACCATTAGAAACCTGAAACAGATTTGCTAGTTAGGACATGGAAGATGCACACACAGATAGCTTGTAACAATTTGCTGCTGAGCTTTGGATTTTGTTAGACAAGTTGTGACTTTAGTAACTGCTCACTGTCAAATAATATCAGTAAAGTAATAGAAAATCCAAGGTGAATTGAGTATGCCTTTTTAAAAAGATAACTGAAAAAAGGTCATGTTAAAAACAGTGTAAAATAGAAATAAAGCTCTCTGCAGAATCAGTTTCTGGTTCTCCAGGCTTTGCAAAGTGTACTGTTACTGGACAATTAAGTTTGCCAAAAACAGGGGGGGAAATCAATCTGTACTTTGAATGCTGAAATTTCTTCTTTTGGAAAGAAAAGCCTTGAACTTGAGTTTTTATTTCCTGTTTTTCAGTATTTGGAAGCACACCTAAAATTTTTGGCATTTTTTCTGCAAGAAGCCACCCTTTATTTGGGCTGGAATCGTGCCAGGGAGATCTGGGAATGCCTTGTAACTGGCCAGGATGTTTGTGAGTTAGATCGAGAGGTAAGAAAATTTTGAGAAGTTGGTGTCTGTGGTTGGGGAGTGGAACTTAATAGATCGTGAATAGCACGTGTACTTACTGAAGAAACATGAAGAAGCATATCGTTCATGTTAAAACATGAGCAATAAACATAGAGTAATAATGTATTATGTGCTTTGCATAAGTTAGTGGAACCGCTGTTACGTGTTCGCTTGTAACTAGGATGCTCTTTTATCATTAAACTTGGCCAGAAGAGGAGTGTTGGCCAGAAGATCAGTTGCGTGTTTATTGATGCTCATTTGAGGAGCATCACCTGAAAGTTTGCAGAGTCACATGAGAGATGTTCAGTGTTGTTTGGGTGAAAGATGGCTGTTAAGTACCCTAATGTTGCAATGCAGCATATATAATGTGTATGGTAACTATGTGAGACTTTGAACCTCATGCTGCAGGTAAAAATGAACRTTTTCCTGTGTAATGAATTGCTGTAGTACCCAACAGTTGTATACAGCATTGTCAGGCTAAAATATTTGCAATGACAATGGATTAAATACTTCTGCCTTTCATTCACAGATGTGCTTTGAGTGGTTTACAAAAGGACAGCATGATCTAGAGAGTGATGTACAACAGCAGCTCTTCAAAGAGAAAATCCTTAAACTGGAGTCGTATGAAATTACTATGAATGGTATGAAAATGATTTTGGTGAACAGATCTTTGTTTGAATTATCAGAAATTTGTTTTTTAAGCCTTTAAATTAAATGGCCAAACATTTCTAGAGATCAGTATTATAAAGGGGTCTTTTTCTGTCATTCTGAATTTTTAATAGTTGTAAAGGAAAAAGATAATCTTTGTATGTGATATCTTCATTTTTTTAAAAAAGCATAGAAACTTAGTTTAAATAAAAAGCTTGTGCCTTTTTTACTTCCAGGTTTTAGTTTATTTAAGACTTTCTTTGAAAATGTGAACCTGTGTGACCATCGACTAAAGAGGCAAGGAACTCAGTTGGTGAGTGTTCTGCAGATTCTTTCCTGTATACTACTTGTGGCATCTTGGGCATGGGAGGGGGTAAGACAAGGATTCTTTAGCAGCTGCTTGATATGGTCATGTTTGCACTGATATGCAGATGGCCCTTGTAGCATTAACATTGTTAAATTCTAAAGTTAAAACTCTAGAGTTATGGGAGAAAATTGGCCACTGGTTGCTGGAAGTTAGTATGTAGCTTCTAAAACTTTGCAGAAGGAATGAGTGGGCTAATTCTTTATTAAGAATCAGGAGTTTTAGTGCACATGTTTTGCTTCTCTTTAGAAGGAAAATATTCTCTTCAATTTTTAATTTTTCCTCTCTACAAGAGATTTAGTCTTATCACGTTTAAGTTCTAACCTACAATCATTTTCAGCTCTGTGATCCTTCACTATTTTTCTTAAATTAAGGGTTTTATGTTAAATAGTTTTCCAAAGGCATTCTAGATCTATATCACGGAGAGTTAATTTACTTCAAATGCATTATTTTTTGCCAAGTATCATAGCAGGTTTTGTGAGGGTTTATTCTGTGTTTAGTTACCACTTTGACTTTTGTGAAATAATTCTATCCCTGATTAAATTTCTCTGTGTTCTTGAGGTCTGTAATTCTTCAATTGACTTGACTGAGAGTGTTCTTCAAAACTTGTTTATCCACTTGGAAAGAAACGTTTTGTTTCTAGTGTAAATATGTAAGCTTGCAGCTATTGATTTCAGTTTGCACTGTGTCAAAACTTAACAGCGTGCTGGAAAAGACAGTTTTTAAGATCGAGTCAAATGGTACTTTTCCAGCAGATGGAACACAA
Organism: Apteryx rowi; assembly: GCF_003343035.1. Taxonomy (NCBI): domain Eukaryota; kingdom Metazoa; phylum Chordata; class Aves; order Apterygiformes; family Apterygidae; genus Apteryx; species Apteryx rowi. The sequence goes on from NW_020450765.1 coordinate 490,908, forward strand.
TTCGTTCCCATGTTTGAACTCGCTTTTATATGCAAGAAATCCAGTTACGTCTTACTGTTGTTCTTTCTTGCATAGAGTGTAGAAAAACTGGAATTAATAGGAATGGATTTCATTTGGAAGATAGCAATGGAGTCACCTGATGAAGAAATTGCCAATGAAGCTATTCAATTGATAATAAATTACAGCTATATTAATCTAACTCCTAGATTGAAAAAGGTAAGCATATATTAGAATGTGAAAGTGCTTTGACAGTCAGATATTTAATGCTCTGCATGATAAATTTGACAGAGCCCAGCGTGTGATGCTTTTTAACAGTGATTCCAATGACTTTGGTTTTGAGTTCTAATTCTTTTGTCCTTTGTATCTTCAGGATTCAGTATCACTGCACAAGAAATTCATTGCTGATTGTTACACACGATTAGAGGTAAAGGACAAATTTTAATTGTTCTTGTGCCTGCAGCCTTTTCCAGCTTTGTATTCTAGCATTAGGATAATTAACTGCGATAATTCTATTTAAAGAAAACTTTCTTTCCACAAGTACTTCTTGTTCTCTTCGCTCTCTAGAACATGCTAATCATCAATATAAACCAGCACTTATACTCTACTTTATATTCTAGGCAGCCAGTTCAGCACTCGGCGGTCCAACATTAACACATGCTGTTACAAGAGCTACAAAAATGCTTACAGCAACTGCTATGCCTACAGTAGCAACATCAGTTCAGTCTCCTTACAGGCAAGTCTGCCTTTAAAAGGATAAATATGTCAGTGAATGTTTACTACAAGCTATTTCGCACATGATTTTGAGTGCTAATTAAAATTGTTGTGAGACTGATTGTGTTAGCTGAAAATTTTGTGTTCTGTGATCCCTTCTTGGTAGTGGTAGTTGTATATTCTGGTAGCTTCTCAGTTAAATGTTCCAATTAAAATGTACTTTGAGTTCCAAAGAAATTCTAACAAAACCTGTGTGGAAAACCAGACTGAAAGCCAGAGAGCTGAAGTCATCTAAACTTTTGGGGATAGATTTGGTAAGATTTTGGGGGCAACAGGATTTTTTTTTTTTTTAATAGGAGGGAAAAGGAGCACTTTTCATCCTTCTGCTGTACTTATGTGTACTTAAATGTGTGTGGCTTAAATATGAGCACAGGGTGGGTCATCTAGAAATATGAAGTTTCTTCTGAAGCGCAGTATGACTCAAGTGCTGTAATGCAAGCTTCTTGCCCTGTTTTGCTAGATAATTTTCATCTAATTACCCTCAGCTTTAAGGACCAGCTTTAGTGAGTTGTATTTGAAAACAGCTAATTCATGATAGTTACCTGTGGTCATTGAAAATTAATCTCTGAGACAAGTTACTCTTGTTTTGGGTGCTTATCCCTAGGTCAACTAAACTTGTAATAATTGAGAGACTGTTGCTGTTGGCAGAGCGTTATGTGATAACTATAGAGGTAAGATATGTAATTTCTTACTAGGCAAGGATAAGAACATAGCTTTTACTGTTTTAATAATATTAGAAGTTATTTAAGCCTATGCAGCTGTAGCAGCTTTGTTACATACCATCATAAAACTGTCTTTGTTTCCAAGGACTGTGTTCACCATTGTCCTTCTCTTCCGGTAGGACCTTTATTCTGTTCCTCGAACTATTCTACCTCATGGTGCATCTTTCCACGGACATCTTTTAACACTTAATGTTACATATGAGTCTACCAAAGATACCTTCACCATAGAGGTATGTGTACACCATGCCATGTTGATCATGTAGCTACTGTTCTTTTTGTTTGTTCGTTTTTGATTCCTGGACTGAACAGAAGAAGGGTTTTTTTATTTGTTTGTTTTACGGCCTACAGTCAGCTTGAAAAAAAATTTATCTGAAAATGTTGAATGAGCGTACAAGGATACCATAATGGAAGTGCCAGAGGGTGGTAAGGGGAGAGAGTTCTGATCATCCTTCTGGGATGGGAAAGACGAGTTGTTTGTTTGATGTCAATGATGGAGGATTTCCACTGCTATCTTACTCAGACAATGTCTTTTGTGGACAATACCCTTATAACCCTCTGTGGAGGAGCAGGAAAATGTTAATAGAAGATTTCTTTCTTTTAGGATTTACTGCTCAAACAGATTGACCAAACAAGTGTCATTTAATTTTACAGGCTCATAGCAATGAAACTGTAGGGAGCGTCAGGTGGAAGATAGCAAAGATGTTGAATTCTCCTGTTGATAATATACAGATATTTGCCAACGACAGCCTGGTATGTTTACTACAAAGTGTTCTCGTTCTTTATGAATTTGACTCTCCTCTCCAGAGCTAAATGATAATTTTTTTCTTGTAGCTAACTGTAAATAAAGATCAGAAACTGCTCCACCAGCTGGGCTTCTCTGATGAACAAGTCCTTACAGTAAAAACATCAGGAAGTGGGACTCCATCAGGAAGCTCTGCAGATTCCTCAACTAGTTCCAGCAACAGCAGTAGTGTCTTTAGTTCATCCTATGCAATGGAACAGGTACAACATAACAGCCTAAAACCTGCCCTCAGGTTTTTTTTGTTTGTTTGTTTTTGAGAAGAAGCCACAACTGGGGTCAAAGAGGTAGAATAAGTTGAGGCAGAAGCTGTTCACATCAGCTTGAGTATCTAATCCTTAGCAGCCCTGGTTTGCTTTCAAACTGTGATTGAAACAAAGCATTTAAAAACACTATTGCCTTAAGCATGTGGATTTTATTTTAAAAACTGCATTCAGTCACCTAGGGTTCCCTTCTTAGTATTTATTAATCTCTGCAGGGTCTTTCATTAAACCTTGAAACAAATGAGATTCATTTGATTTAATTTTGAGATTATATATTTGGAGGGAGGTGGGGAATTTCCTCTAATAAAGTTGAAGTGTGAAAATAAACTAAGAAGTATCAGCCAGCATGTTCAGATCACTCCTGATCTGCTTTGTATATGAACTCTAAATAATTGGCTTCAAAATTTTGTTGTTAAGAGAAATGGATTAATGGCAGAATTCAAATGTTGTCTCAGTCTAGAAGGTAGATGAGATTTCCCTGGGCTAGGTTAGCATCTGGGTGAATTGCCTCAATGAAGAGCCCTGTTAAATAACTTACAACAAGGGGGGGAAAAAAAATCTTTGTATTTCTGCTTAATCCTTAGGAAAAGTCCCTCCCTGGAGTAGTCATGGCTCTCGTGTGTAATGTGTTTGATATGCTTTACCAGCTTGCCAATCTAGAGGAGCCAAGGTAAACAAGCTAAATGRTTATTAAATATTGAAGAAGTGCTGGTGCTGGGACGTTCTAATAGCTCCTTATTTTGCTGTGTTTATGTGCCCACCTAGCCATGGTTTGGCTGAGGGAGCCATATTTTACACAAGTAACTTCTGGTAACTTTTCAGGATAACACTGCGAGTGAGGAAGCTTCTACTCTTGATTCCCACTGACCCAGCTATTCAGGAGGCCCTTGATCAGCTTGATTCCCTGGGAAGGAAGGTATGGGTTAAAYAATATCTAATCTTGGTGAGCTTAACAGAAAGGATTTTACTATGGGGTTTCTTAAATTCTCTGTAAGATGATAATCTGTGAAGGATTTGAAATACTACAGCAAAATAATACTTATCTTAAGGATTAATGACTTATTTCCGAGCAGTTGGAGGCTAGAGGGTTATTACAGGGATTATATGAGATGTATTGCCAATTACAATGAAATGCAATGTTCTAAGACTATTTCTTCCTTGGTGTATTTGTCCTAGAAAACACTGCTGTCAGAATCAACTTCTCAGTCTTCAAAATCCCCATCTTTGTCTTCAAAACACCAGCATCAGCCCAGTGCTAGTTCAATACTAGAAAGTCTTTTCAGATCTTTTGCTCCAGGCATGTCCACCTTCAGAGTGCTCTACAATTTAGAAGTAAGTAAACAAATTTGCCACTCTCTGCTTGTGG
>NW_020450765.1:494873-531100 GCF_003343035.1 Apteryx rowi
AGACTGAGACTTAAATAGTTGAAAGTTTCTTGCAGGGAGCCTCAAGTCCATGATGACAAGGTCATTATCCAAAATGCAGATGTCATTTTTGTCATGTTGTGGTCTGCTTTTTTGCATGTCAGAAATTCCACACAGAGCATGAGAAGTAAAACAAGTTCCCCCTTAGACTTTGCTGTGAAGCCAGGCCTCTCCTGTTCTGATCTGCAAGGTGGAGGGAGTATTCTAAATTAWGTGGAGAGGAGGATAGAAACATTAAAGTCCTTGCTGATTAGGTAAAATTCCTGCCTGAATCTCCAGAAACTCTGAATATATGATTTCATCATATATAAAATTTCAGCTCTTTTAAAAATGAATGAGAGCTGTTGTTTAGTTTGGTTGAATTTACTCAAACCTATATGAAAGACTGATTATTTTAAGGGAAAATAATAGAGATTCTGAGGGAGCTGGCAAAAAAGAATACTAGCATTCCTGCTAGATAAGTCTACCATATTATATCTGTAGTTGCTAAGGAAGAATGTTTTTATGAGAAGCATTCAGCTGTAAAGAATTTTCACTATCCAAATATGCAAGGCTTTTTACCTAGGAGTTTCTGAGCTGTTTTAGTTGTGCGTGCGAAGTGAATGAAATACATACAATTTCTTATCCGGTAAGACTTCTGTAGACTGCTTAGGGAGTTTCATATCCAGCACTCCAAAACACTGGATTGGGCCCTGTGAGTAGGTTCTTTCCAGGTGTTCAGTGCATGGATTTTGGAGAGTATAAGAGGGTTCAGCCAATGTCATTGTTAGGCCGCGTTAGTCTGCACACGCTAGAAAACTGGGCAGTTTATAGTTCTGCTAGCAGGTTCCACTGTTTCTAAGGACTCATTACAGATATGGCTTGAACAATTTAAAGGTGGAGTACTGGTTGCCAGCAGCTTCAGAAATAATGGACAAAGTCCCTGTTCTGTATCGCTCTCGGTGCGCATCAACATTGTTATAGGAATTTTCTAATGGTTGTTTTTCCTTTGGGTTTCTGCAGTCTAATAATATTAGAGTTCTTTGTTTTTCTACACTTTATCATCATATTGCAGCAGCATTTCAGGATCCCTCCCCTTTTCTGTCCAGCTGGAATGAAAGATAATTGGTTATGACTCTAAAATACGTTGACAAGTTCTACAAACAAAAGCAAATGGTTTAGCATATCAGCAAGGATATCTTGTTGAATTGGCAGGTTATATTACAGTATGATGAGATGGCTATCTGCTGCTTCTGTGCCAGAGAAAATAATGAAAGCAAGTAATAAGTTGCTTGCTTTCCTGGCAAGGGATGAGAAAAAGTAAATTGGGCTAGATGTGTAGATTACATGAGTGGACTTGTTCCTCAAGTCCATTCAAACACATTAGAAGATAAGGTCTCTTAGCAAAATATAATGTCATCTTTTATCCCCCCACACTGGTAATGTGTTGAAACTGTGRGATACAGACTGGCATATTAGGGTAACTGCTTTCTGAAAAATGTATACAGGAAACTTGCAGATTATATGAAAGAGATGAAAATTAAATGTTACAGATGTTCTGAGTTATATCCTGCACTGTGGTAATAAGATTTTATACCTGGAGCTCCGTATCCATTCTTTGGACCTGTGAGCCTAAAAAGGATGTATTTTGTTTTCCAATATGCCTTTGGCTGTACATGCCAAAGAGACTTTTCAAAAAAGTAAATAACTTAATTTTACCATCAAATTGAATAAAAARTATAAGTAAAATTGATTACAAACGTGCATGATATCTAACCCCCAGGGACTGCAGACTTCTATATGGCTGTTACTGGCTGTAAATGCACTCTGAAATTTAGTGCTGACTTAAAACAAGGGGAACAATACAGTGGTGTTGTTCATCAGGGCCATAGAATTGCCTGGACTGGTGTTTAAAGAAAACAGTTGCCGTGTTTCAGGACACGCTTAAAAAATCGTGAGAAAAGATGTGAGTCATCTATAGGGTGTTTTCAGGGATACTGTCAACTGAAAATCGGAAGGGAAGAGGGTTTGAGCTGTTAAAGAACACCTACTGAGCCTGAAGACACGTTTCACATACTAGAGTGGGTACCTTATCCTTTCTCTTAATGTATAAACAGCAATGAGGMAAAAATGCCCTTTCATACAGAATAAATATCTGTAATAGCCTTTTTTTTTTTGTCCTGAATATTTTTAATATGATTTCTCTTTACTGATTAGAGCTTCACATTGCTGTACAGTGAATTACTTCCTTCATAGTGGAAACTTTTCTGTTATGTTTTTAACCTTCAGCAATTAAATAATACTAAGTTTTCTTTTTTTTTTTTCTTTTTCCCCAGGTACTGAGCTCCAAGCTGATGCCAACTGCAGATGATGAAATGGCAAGAAACTGTGCCAAATCTTTCTGTGAAAACTTCCTCAGAGCCGGAGGTTTGAGGTTAGATTTCAAAATCTTGATGCCATTTTATAATACTTTATTTAGTTAACAGTTCTTTGTGGTTTATGATTTCCTTTTACTCTGCTGTGTGTGCTGTAGCACCCTCATATAGCGATCAGCTTTTTTCAGAGGGAAAAATCCACCCAAATCAGACCTTTCATTACTGAATGCTTGAAAAGCTACTGTAGCTATCATAGTAATATAACAGAGTATATGGTGTTAAACCCCAAAATAAAGCTAGGTATGTATAAGCTTGTGAAGTATAAACTTTTAGTATGGCAGTTAATATTTGGATAGTTAGCATTAAACCGTTCCAGTTCAAATTGCAAGTGTGCATATTATACAAACTACCTCCTGCATRGATACCAGTGGGCATTTTTAGTAGTTGTCACCTAGGTCATGCATTGTAAACAGAATTAAATTTTACCCTGTCTCCAAAATCCAGATTCTTCAGATGAGAGTTAAGCCACAGTGTGAGTAGTTTGGAAGACCTTGCAATACTGCTTGTGCTTGTGCCAACTTTGTCAAGTACATTTTGCTCTTAGTTTTTTGTTTGTTTTTTTTTTTTGTCCCCCCTCTATGGATCATGAAGCATTTTCCAACATGAACAGAAATCTCCAGCTTGCAGATGTAGGAGGGGAAAATAGGAATGTTAGCCTCCAAAGATGCCCTTTTGGCAGTTTTAACTGGCACTCAGCTGACTGAACAGGCGTTTAGGGAAGGATGGAGATAAATTGCAGCTATTTCCTAATGTGAAACACTTTCAAACAGAGTCTGTCTATTAATCTGTTTTTAAGTTTGGTGGTGAATGTGATGCAGAGAGATTCCATCCCATCAGAAGTAGACTATGAAACAAGACAGGGAGTCTATTCCATCTGCCTGCAACTTGCAAGGTATGTAATTGCCTTTTATTAGATAGTCCCCCATTCTTGGTTTTTGGAATGTGGCTTGTAAAATTTGAGACTAAATGGTGCTTTGATTTCTGTTTCATTTCCTGACTGTGAACATTCAAAAATAAGCCCAATGTTTTTGCTCTGTGGATGTAGGTTCTTGCTTGTTGGCCAGACAATGCCTACCTTACTGGATGAGGATTTCATTAAAGATGGGGTGGAAGCATTGTCCTCACGTCCCTTCCGTAATGTCAGCCGACAAGCAAGTAGGCAGATGTCCATTTGTGGAACACCGGAGAAATCATCCTACCGACAGCTCTCTGTGTCTGATAGATCCTCCATTAGGGTAGAAGAAATCATACCTGCAGCGAGAGTTGCCATACAAGTAAGGAAACATTTGATAATTTATGGTGATGTAGCAGTGTCATCTCCAGTGGCAGCTGTGCAACTCCTGAATTTTTTTACTCAAGAATCCACCTTTTGTACTGTTTCTTACCCAGGCTCCATTTAAAAGCCTCTTAAAATCCAAGCCATCTGTCTCTTTTCCCTGTGATCATCTGAATTTTAACGTTAAACTTAGGCCCRGAAATTATTTGGTTAGTAAGCTGATTGTTTGACATACCACTGCTGTACAAGGGGAAAGAGTACCCCGAAGATGCACACCAGAAATGCAGAGCTGCATAGAAATCTTCCTCTGAGGGTTTTATTTTCAGTCACACTCCTTAACCCAAGCAAGATCTTGGAGTTAATTTTCTGGGAATAGAAAGGAGAAGGTTCCTGCTCAAACTCATGGTTTATAGTCCATGTTTCTTTGAATTAGAAATTTTGGGGGAGTTTCATGTATCAAATAGCTCATTTAAAAATTAAATTTGCTTGATGGTATCTGGGGGGGAAAAAGCAGCCAACTTTTATTCTCAATAGTTTAAGAACACCTTGTTTTCCCCTCTTGTCACTCTCTGTCCTCTCTGTCACTGTAATGAATTTTAGAGTGGCTATCTACTAAAGCAATCTCATCTGAAAGGAGGAGCTCAACCCATTTGAAGGTTGAGTCCAGTTGAAAGAAACTTCATAGTTAATATATTGAATATACTATCTCAGGTTTTTAGCTAGTGCTTCCCTCCCCTCACAGATAAATACAATTGAAATTAGYATGCCTAGCTCCGGATAGAGGAAAAGGGTATCTAGAGTGGAGACTTCAAAAACAAATAATTTCCTATTTAGGGGGCAATACTAATCTCTCCTTCCCCAGAAGAAAGATTCTTGCATCCTTGAGCCTGCTTAGAGGAGGGAGAAGAAAACAAATTCAAGTGGGAATTTCGCCTGATCTTGAAGATACATTCCTCTTATCCCTGTGATTAAGAAAGGTGGTTGAATGTGACGGAAATAACTATTGTTTCCTGTTCCTTCAGACTATGGAGGTGAATGATTTCACTTCCACAGTGGCTTGCTTCATGCGACTCTCTTGGGCTGCTGCTGCAGGACGGCTGGACCTCGTGGGAAGTAGTCAGCCAATAAAAGAGAGCAACTCTTTATTTCCTGCTGGGATTCGAAATAGACTTAGCAGCTCAGGTAGTTAACTCTGTCTCTAAACCGTCTTTATTAAAGAAAACATTCAGTTTATTCTTAATCTAATAYTTGAAAAACTTGAAGCTGAATTCCTTAACTTACACAAAGCTGAGAAAAATACTGTATATTCATGTGACATTTGGAGAGGTTTAAGGTGTTTTTTTGTTTGGTTGGTTTGGGGGGGGGGGTTAAGTACAGAGAATTGATGAGAAGCTGAAAACATCTGAAAAATGTAATGGATCATAGCACTTGTTCCTTTCTTAATGCAGGAAGTAATTGCAGTTCAGGAAGTGAAGGAGAACCAACAGCTCTGCATGCTGGCATCTGTGTGAGACAGCAGTCTGTATCCACCAAAGATGCTCTGATTGCTGGAGAAGCCTTGTCTCTATTAGTTACATGCCTTCAGCTACGCAGTCAGCAACTAGGTATGAAACGGAATTGGATTAGTCACTGTTTGGAATATAAGGTGGGGGAAGGCTTTTGAAGACKAACAAGTATTAAAAAAAATCACAAGAAACTTCTAACTCTAACTYGAGCAGTCTCAACTCACAAACACAATTTTGAAAAAAAATAGAGTTTTTTTCCAGGACTGAAGAGTAGTGGCATGAAACAAAGCATGTGGTGCTGTGCCTCAACAGTGCTCTTAATGAAATCTGTTGGAAAAGCTAACTTACTGCCAGTATATAAATAGTGGTGCTAGCTTTGAAGTGCATACTTCTGTAAGTGCTGCTGTTTGCATAGCTGAATGTTTAGTACTTGAACCTTTGTGTACAAGGAAGCGTAAGCCTTGGTGGTGGTAGAAGGAGAAGAAAAGTGTTGTTATAACATGGTGCCAGTCTCTGGAGAGGGAAGGAGATGGAGAATCATGTAAATACCTGTTATTGCTTTTTGGCACTGATGGGGGGCCCTATGCTATTTTAATGTAAATCCATAGCTGACTGACTTTGAATAATTACTTTTAAATAGTCTGGTATTCTTTTGTTCTAGGATCTTTCTACAATTTGCCTTGTGTTGCTGATTTCATCATTGACATACTGCTTGGATCACCAAGTGGTGAGGTGAGGGTCTTTCTCTGGAAATGTATTAGATATTCCAGGGAAATGTGTACACTTTGTTCAGTTAATATGGTCTCAAGATAAAATTGTTCATTGCAAATATTCCAATTGTTTTTGTATCTGAATAAATAACCYCTGTTTAATTGTTAGCGATTCCAGTATTTAGTACTACGTTGATAGAAAATGCTGAAGCATTACATTCTTTAGGCTTGTTTCATCCGTGAAGCACAGGACTGTGCTCCAACTAGCTTAAAGAAAATACTCTCATTTTTTGTAAGAGAAATTCCACAAAACTGGTACTTTAACCCTTCTAGGAAGGGGCCATTCAAAGTAACTTTAGTCTCAAAAGATTTGAATAGACTCTTCTAAACTTTTGAAAATATCTTCCAAATGTCAGAACCCTCCTAAAATTCATTCTTTCTGATTTGAGATGATTTCTGGATATTCTGAAATCCAGAGTTTTTTCTGGCCACCATTCCTTTGTTTCATTGCATCCCCTATGTTTTATGTGAAGTCATTGCATTCTTTTCCCCATATCTGAATTTACAATTTGTGTTTAATAAAGCATCAGAGCTTGTAACTCAGGGATATGAACAGAGAAGCCCTGGTGGGTGCAGAGYTCATACTCTGTGGGTTCCACAAGCTTTTTAATGTCTGGCTCTTTTTCTGTTACACTTCTGTTTTGCTTAGAAATCTATTTTGGCAACCTTCAAGTAAGGTCTGGTGCTTACCAATGATATTCTTTCAGATTCGTCGTGTTGCCTGTGATCAGTTGTACACCCTTAGTCAGACAGACACATCAACTCACCCAGATGTGCAGAAACCAAACCAGTTTCTCCTGAGTGTTATCCTCAGTGCCCAGCTGCCTCTTTGGTCACCAACCAGCATCATGAGAGGAATCAACCAGAGGCAAGTCAGATRCGTGTTTTTTGAGAAGGGAAATCTGCCATGTTTTTAAAGAGTAGTGCTGTGGCAACTCTTAGAGACAAGCGTTTAGGATTTTGTCCTTGCACTTCTGTCAAATGTAGGCATTCCTGTCATGCCTGAGACAGTTTAATTAGAATATGAATTGGTGGGAAATAGAGCTGAGTTCTCAGGGTACAGTCCTTCCTCTGTGAACTCTTAAAGAGCAGCTTATTTGACTTCCCATGCAGGAGGTGGTAACTGGTAAATAGACCCCTTTCTAGGATGTGGTCATAGCAGTCAGAACTTGGCTGGAATCCTGCATAAGGCATAGARGTGATGGGATGCATGACAGTAACACCGAATTTCTTTGATAGTACTGCATAGATCCAGATTGGAAACTGATCCAAAAGGCTCCAACCTCTTTAAAGATCTCTGGACCTATGAGCCATGACCTCACCTGTTTTCTCATTGCTTATGTTGCCCATTACACCTTAATGACTGTAGTGTTGGTCCTCTTGACTTGTCCCTGACTGGCCAAAGTCTACTGAATTTAGCGATAACTTCGAACAGCAGTTTCGAGAAGATTCTGAATAGAGAAGTAACTGAGAAGCTAAAATAGGCTTCTGTTTTATTATCATCTGATAGTTAACTTTTATGAGGTGAAGGAATAAAACAAGATTGTGTTACACACAAAATTCAGAAGTAGTTGTTAGAAAGGAATTTGTTTTAAAGCTGTAGTGTGTGCATACAGAGACATAGCTAGACAGCTACAATATTTTGGGTTGGATGGACAGAACGCCCAGGCCTTGAAGGCAGTTGCTTAGAAGAAAGTTTCTAATTTTAATTTTAAAACCTTTCTTCTATTTGTATCTGTTTTAGACTTTTGTCCCAGTGTACAGAATATTTTGACCTGAGATGTCAGTTATTGGATGACCTCACATGTAAGTATGATTACTGCGCAGGCACACGAGTCATATTCTGACTGCAACTTCCAAACACGTTCCTTCTGTAGACAAGATGTAGAATTGACTTCACTTGGCGATCACTGCACCATGAACTCGGTGTGACTTGCCAGYGTGCTGGCTGTCCTGTCAACAATTCATTTGGACTGTTCGGTAACGGCAAGGCAGCTTACTCCTCTTGGAAGGTGAAATGCTGAAGGCAGACTTTGTACACACTGAAGGGGAAGCTAGACCATCTGTTAGGTACCTTCAGATGGAAGTTCAGAGATGTAAAATTATACTTGGGATTTGGCACAGCCTGCAGTTAGGTAGCATGTGTATGGCACCTCCCTCGTGAGGAGGTGTGGAATACCTACCTAGCTGTGCTCAGTTTACACAGTAGCTCTCTGCATCATCTTCACCATAAAAAGAATATGCATGTAAACATACTACAGTACTATTTCACACTGTCTGTACCCTTACTTGGAATTCACTGCTTGTCTGGCTTCAGGGTATGTCTCTAAAGCTCTTTCCCTTTTCTATAAAATATCTCCTTGATTGTTTCCTGTTTGGTAACTTAAAGGCACTAGAGAGGAAGTTGAGTTCAAAAGCTGTCTACTCTGATTTCACAGACACTCTTTATCTGTGGGTCTCACTGGGGTATTTTTCAGTACTTAAATGTGAATTTGTGTCTGAAGTTACCTGTCCACATTTGAAATTGCTGATGAGTGGTGCAGGTGTTGAATTGTCTTGTGCGTGACTAGATACTGTCTCTGCTTACATATATGTCTATCTTTCAGTTTCTATACGCTAAATATTTCTAAAGCACTGAATAAGGTGTATCAGAGAACTGATGGTAGGCTTCAGTCCCATGATCTCTTATAAACTGTTAGCATAGTGCCTCTTTTTAAAATGAAGTGTAGCATTATCATAACAAGCACAAAATATCAAACTCTTTGAAATTCTTGGTATTTAAATTCATCATTTCTAGAACTCTTATTTTTTCTGGGTTTGTTTTTTATCTTGCAGCATCAGAAATGGAACAGTTAAAAATAAGCCCAGCTGCCATGTTAGAAGATGAGATCACCTGGCTAGACAATTTTGAACCCAACCGCACAGCTGAGTGTGAGACCAGTGAAGCTGATAATATCTTATTAGCAGGACACTTGAGACTCATCAAGACTCTCCTTTCACTTTGTGGAGCAGAGAAGGAAATGGTTGGTAAGTATGCCTCTGTGCACTAAAGCAACTAAACCAATYTGAATTCTGCTTGGCACTAAAAGTTGACTTAGTGTCTTGATCAGTAGACAGTACCTGCGAAGCCATTATCGTATATCAGTAGAAGTGATATGGAGCTGAAAGGAATAGTGTTGGCAGTACCTTTATTTTGTACCTTTGATTTTTGATAAGTCATTTGGATCCACTTTTGTTGATATAGTGCCATTAAGTGGTTTTGCTGTTGTGGAACACCTTTTGACTTTTGCAGTAATAATGAAAGTATTTAACCCTAGATATGGATTACTGTGTTACAGGTTCATCTTTGATTAAACCATTGTTGGATGATTTTCTCTTCCGAGCATCCAGGATTATTCTGAATAGCCATTCTCCAGCAGGCACGGCTGCCATCAGTCAGCAAGACTTTCATCCAAAGTAAAAAATGCTTTTTTGTTCATGTTGTTTTTTATCCTAGTTCTCATGTATGCAAATGTCACACTGGGGCTATGGATATTAGGAATGGATACTGATGATRGAGCATTTCTCAAGAGCATACCTATCCAATTCATACATTTGCTACATGAGTGTCCAAATAGCATTTTATAAGTTATGTGAACTGAAATCTTCACTGTTCTCTACTTCTAAAGTCTGTGTTTTATTTGTTAGATAATGAAGCACTGTAAGCACAACTGAGTGCTGAATTCCGTGGATCTGAAGAATACTCCTTTAGCTAGTCATCGTTTGAGAAGTTGGCTAAATTGAAGTATTAACAGAAAAGTAACTTTCCAAACCCCTTTTAAATGAGAATCTCAAAAGATTCTTTAACTTTTTTCCCAAAATAACTGATTCTTGTAAGAAGCTAGTGCTGAGCAAGTCTCCTTGCACCTGAGATAGCTGTTAATAGCTCAGAATATATGAACTTGGGAAAAAAGTGGGGCTTCTCTTTCCTGTCATACCTGCCTTCTGTCATTGTTATACAGGGGTGAAGGAAGGGGTGAATTTAGTTCGTGTGGAGTTTTGTGCAGCTGTAGCTGGATTGCTTAYGTTACTCTGACTCATGGGTTTTAAAGTTGGATCAGGCACATCTGCRTTACCTTTCCACAGACCCTGAAGAATGTCTCAGTGGAGCATTTGGCAATTGCTGACTTTAAGACTACTTTCTTAATCATATTTCACAGGACCTCTTGTAGTGCAAATCCTTGTAACATTATGCCACTCTCTGAAAATGGTGACTGTGGTGAATTAGGCTTCCTGTTCTGCTATGCATGAGAATATATCCCTTTTCTGTATATTAATCTCAGTTCATTTGGTTTAAAATTAATATTGATATACTGCTGACAAGCTGCTTTCCTTTATATCTTTAGACTTTTTAACTTTCATGTAAATAGCAGGCATTTGTATTAACTTGTCGCAGTGACTGAAAACCGTGGTACTTGCTACAGATTAGTGTTTTGCTGCAGTTCATCTCAAGCACTCTCTTATTTGTTTGCTTAAAGCAAACAATGCCTTTTCTTTGTTGGAGAAGCAACGAGATTGCTTGATGATCCCTTGAAAAGAACTAAGTAGAAGTGTTTTGCACTGAGTTCCATATGTAGCTTAGGTCTAAAGTAGTCCCTTGTAGCAGTAAGAAAGATATCTGCTCCAGCTCTTTTGAAGATTGTCTCCCTCTGAATGAGTCATTGTGTCTCTACCAACATTACAGTGATAGAGAATATCTGGCTATTAGGCTTTACACACAGAACCAGCTGTTTGCCCTTTTTTTTTTTTTTTTTTTTTTTTTTTAAAGGGCACCTACTTCTTACTGTTGAATGTCAACCATAGGTGTCTCCATGTCAGTAAGGGAGGCTTATTTAAAGGAATGTTCCTGGTGTTGCTCTTCCTCTGATTCCTTTCCTTCCTGCCCATCCATTCCCCCACCCCCGCTCTTCCACCCCTTCCCAAGAAAGAAAAAATAGCACTCTGCAGTCTCTCAGGAGGTTTTAGCTCTGTTTTGAGCATTTCTTTTGAACAGCTAATTGTCGCTTATTCTGAATAATATGATTTTCTGGAAGTAGAAATAATTGAGTCCTCTACAAAGTAGATCTCAGCTGTGCTTTTCTTTTTAGGTGCAGTACAGCGGATAGCCGGTTAGCTGCTTACGAAGTGTTAGTAATGCTGGCTGATAGCTCACCTTCCAATCTTCAGCTTATTACAAAAGAGCTGCTTTCTATGCATCATCAGTCTGACCCTGCACTTACCAAGGARTTTGATGTAAGCAAGAACCCTTGTTTTGATTTGTGTTAGCATGGTTTGAAGTACTGTATGAGCTACTTAACTGCTCCATCCATGAAATTTCCATGGTCTTCAATTTAAAATGACAATGAATAGACAGGAGTAAATGCAGACCTATTTGATCTTCCTCTGAAGCAGATACTCTCATGAGTCTTTGTCAGTTATTATCTTGACAAGAAAGAGGTGTTGCCTAAATATCACCTGTTTTACTTAGATACTTTTTAGGCTGTTTTTAGCAGTGTTACGCTAAGCGTTGGCTATATAAATGAACAAATTTAGCTCTTGTGTAATCTTCCAGAATTGGCATTCTTGGTTTCCAATGAAATTGCTCTTAAACAGCTCATAAAAATGATTATGAAATTTATAATATGTTGCTGGAACCTTGTGCTTCCTATAACTTATTGGGACAAAAAATAAATTGTTCTTTCTAGTATCTTCCACCAGTGGATAGTCGCTCCATTTCAGGATTCGTGGGATTGAAGAATGGTGGTGCTACTTGTTACATGAATGCCGTCTTCCAGCAGCTATATATGCAGCCTGGTCTCCCTGAGGTAATTGGTTCAATACCCAGAAATTTCCTCTTTTGGGGATTAGTCATCTGAACTGTAAATGCATTTGAGCACCATTTGTGACATGAATTTTTTGAGGAGGGGGAAAAAATATATTGCACAAGAAGTAATAATTTTGTCTAGAACCAATTTGATAAGGTTATTTTTTCCTTCCAGGCCCTGCTTTCCATTGATGATGGTACAGACAATCCAGATGACAACGTGTTCTATCAAGTTCAATCTCTCTTTGGTCATTTGATGGAAAGCAAGTTGCAGTATTATGTACCTGAGAACTTTTGGAAGGTGTTACTTCTTTTTCTTTAGAATATATAGCTTTCCTACTTGTAAATGTAATGTAATCATCTATCCACCTTTTCCTCATTGCAGACTTTGTAGGGATAAAGTAAATTTTACCTCAAAAAGTAAAAAAAAAAAAGAAAAAGAAAAAGTAGTGATATGTATATTGAACAATCACCTTTATATAAATATTTATACCTATATAGATTTTCAAAATGTGGAACAAGGAACTTTATGTTCGAGAACAACAGGATGCTTATGAGTTCTTCACCAGTCTTATAGATCAGATGGATGAGTATCTCAAGGTAAAGTCTTTAGCAATCTCTTTCCTTGCTTATCTGTGCATCTGTCTTCAGTACCTTTTCTCTCTGTTTTTGTTTTTTGGAAAAGAAGGCAGAAAGCCATCTGACTTTATTTTATGATCTAAGTCCTATTCATTCAGAAGTTTAAAATTCATGTTGCGTTCTTGGTCTTTCACACTGCAAATATATCCAGCTGATGTCTAACTTTACATCTCCAACAGAAAATAGGGAGAGACCAAATATTTAAGAATACTTTTCAAGGCATCTTCTCTGATCAGAAGATCTGCAAGGACTGTCCCCACAGGTAATGTTAAATTTAGTGCATTAGTTACCAAGTTATGTGCTGCCAAAACTATCACAATATGTGGGTCAAAATAGCACAGGAAGGTAGAGTAATACGCCTTTGACTGTGAGAATCATAACTGTTGATAGCTGTGGGACAAATGTAATATTATTTCCTAAGCATGTGTCTTGTTAATGCAAGTTGGATAGGTTCTACTCTGTCAATGTCTTGATTATTTTCCTTCTTGAATTTAGGTATGAGCGCGAAGAAGCCTTCATGGCTCTCAACCTAGGAGTCACTTCATGCCAAAGTCTGGAAATATCATTGGATCAATTTGTTAGAGGGGAAGTTCTGGAAGGAAGTAATGCATACTACTGTGAAAAATGCAAAGAAAAGGTATTGCTCTTAACGTATGTGAAGGAAGATTCAGTTGTAGCTTGATGTTTTCTTGAGCATTATGTGATCATAGCAAGCCACGCTTAGATACTGCTCGACTGCATCTTTCTACATTAAAGAAGTAATCAAAAGATTAAATCCATAACTCGAGGTAGCATCCTTCATTTTCTGTAACTCATATTGTAGACTGTGAACATTCAGAAGAATGGCAGGATGGTATTGTTCTCTAAGGTATTAGCTCACCGCCCAAACTCTGTAATATCTGTAATAGTACCCTGCAGTCATCCTGCCTCCAGTAGCTGTATTGTACATCAGTTTGAGATTGCTGGAATTAAGCAACTATAGAAAAATACATGCTTGAAATATATAGATAGAGGTGATGTTCTTCTGTCTTTTTAAGAGAACTACAGTGAAGCGCACATGCATTAAGGTCTTGCCTAGCCTCTTGGTGATTCACCTGATGAGATTTGGCTTTGACTGGGAAAGTGGACGTTCTATTAAGTATGATGAACAAATAAGGGTAAGAAAACTCCTCCCCCCGCCCCCTTGCAAATTCCAGTGGACTTTCACTTTTCCTATTCATTCTCCCTTCTTTGCCACTCATTTCAATAAGGGCTTTTGAGAACGTGGTACACTTGCAATATGATCATGCTGCAGAAAATAAATACCTTTCCTTAGAGTTTTTCTTGTCTCCAGCATTCTCAGGGTTCTTTTGGAAAGCAAGAGCAAAAACCTCCCTAAGGACATTTTATTTAACTTCTGTGTCATAAGGATAAAAAGTTGAAGTACTGTGCTTTCTTTAAGTGTTCCCAGTGTATGAAGTATTAATACAGCTTTATAAAATTACACAAAGCCTATATACAACTTAATATCTGTTTAATCTAAAATATCTCTTCAAACAGTTTCCCTGGATGCTGAACATGGAGCCTTACACTGTGTCAGGGATGGCTCGCCAGGACTCATCCTCAGAAGTTGGGGACAATGGTAGAAACATGGATCAAGGAGGTGGAGGCTCCCCAAGGAAGAAAGTGGCTCCTACAGAAAACTATGAGCTTGTTGGTGTGATTGTTCACAGTGGCCAGGCACACGCAGGGCACTACTACTCCTTTATAAAGGACAGGAGGTAATGGCCAAGAAGACCATTAGGCCTTCTGCACAGCGGGTTTAAGAGTGGTCTAAAGACTACTTGTTTTAGGAAGGTATAGTGAGCCATTCGGAACTTTATTTGGAAGCATTCTTCTCCTTCTTAATACTTAACTGTCGAAGTTTCAGGATTTCTCTGTGTGTTGTATTGCAGTTTGAGAGCTTCCTATGACATTTAGGTATGTGTCATGTGCTTCTCATGCTTTTAATCAAACTTTGTCACTGAACAAAACCTTCTATTCGCTGTCGAAATAAATGAAAATTCAGGGTTCTCATTTCTAGGGTATTCAGGGTGTTTTGTTTGTTTATTTAAATAGACAATCAAACTAACTTTTTCTGTCATGTTTCTGTCCTGTCTTGACCGTAGGGGATGTGGAAAAGGAAAATGGTATAAATTTAATGACACTGTTGTTGAAGAGTTTGAGTTATCTGATGAAACCTTGGAATATGAATGTTTTGGTGGAGAGTATAGACCTAAAGTCTATGATCAGTGTAAGTAGAAGTACGGATTGATTTACAGGAACTTTATATATCATACTAGTCCTCAGCAGAGTTAGAATTAAGTCTGTTATATCTAATCTGAGTGACTTGGTCTAATAATCCTTCCTAAGCAGTTTTTCATAAAGCCTTCTATTTTACTGCTTCTAGATGACCTGATATTGATTGAACCATATCCACTGTTGTTCAGCACTTTGTAGACTTAATAGCAGAGCAGATTCGAAAGGGGCCTGTTACTTTTTCAGAATGGTTTAAARAAAAACACACGTGCTCACTCATTCACTTGCTCACTCCCTCTCTCACTCTCTCTCTCCCCCTCCTTAATTGAGGTTACTGAAAAAGACTGCACATGGAACATGGTGTGGGATCATTTAGTTGAACTTTTCTGTGCTTTAAGGAATTAATTCCAAATATGTTTCCACTGTTATTCACTTGTTTCATAATTCTGGTGATTATATTTTTAGTTATACATATGCCCTTTGGAAAAATATTTTAGAATTTAGGGTTTTTTATATTATTCACTAACACAGACTGATGTTTTTATCTAACACATTATTTTATATTGCCACAATCTGTATTATTTGCACAGTGAGTTTCATTCTCCTATAGGAATGAAACAAACCTTCAATGACCTTCTTTGAATGCCTTTTCTCCCATCAGCTAACCCTTACCCTGATGTGCGTCGGCGGTACTGGAATGCCTATATGCTGTTTTACCAGAGAGTGTCTGATCAGAACTCTCCAGTCTTACCAAAGAAAAGTCGAGTGAGTGTTGTGCGTCAAGAAGCTGAGGACCTCTCCTTGTAAGTTTTTCCTTCTGTGTCTGTAAATGTTTCTCCTACTTTGATGCCAGACCCAATATCCAGAACTCAGAAAAGAATAATTCTTGTTCCCTGCAGGAGCGTACTGATCTTTCCATCTTTTTAAGCTGCTTAATGGATAGTCTTTTATTGGTTTTTTTACGTTTGTCTTCGATACCCCTGTCACTGTTGGAGTACGAAGTTCAAGGTGACTGACAGCCTCGAGAAGTATTTAGGCTATCATCTAAATTTGCCTTAAGATGATACTGGCTCTACTGGTATTTTAAAACCTGAACTTCAGGATTGTCAGAGGGTTTGATTATTGATCTTGAACTTGTGTATATTTTAGATCTGCTCCATCTTCACCAGAAATTTCACCCCAGTCATCACCGCGACCCCACAGGCCCAACAGTGACCGCCTCTCCATCTTGACTAAGCTGGTTCGAAAGGGAGAAAAGAAGGGACTTTTTGTAGAGAAAATGCCTGTACGGATATATCAGGTAGACACTCCAACAACTGAAACTAAATGCTACTCACCTGAAATTTAAGTACGCAGTAAGAGGAACATGGTAACATTGAACGTGGCCTTGGAGTAATTTCCTTGTTGAAAGCCAAGCCAGAACAAAGTTGGAAAGTATTTCTGGATTCTGATACAAAGCTGTTAAAAAGCTGTTCAGTGACACGTTATTGTACATTTTGCTGTCCCTTCTCACAAAATTGACCCATTCCTGGCTGTGAAGAAACTACAGGCAAACTAGTTAAACATGAAATATGGCAGCAGTAAGCATACAAGCAGGGAGAGAGGAGTTAACAGAGAAGATGCTTCATTTGAAGTAAATTTACACTTGAAGAGAAATGGTGAAGATGGCAAATCAGTCATCCTCCAGTTCTTCAGCTCAGAACAATGTGAAAAGGGGAGAAGTAAGAGAAACCAAAACCAGCTTCAATTCTGTTCATGTCTGTCAGCTTATGACCTACTGCATATGGTCTCAAAGGGGAGAATGAAGATGTTGAAGGCAACTTTGCAAGTCAGAGCAGATAAGGGAGGTCTGATGGCGWTGACAGACTAGTGAGAGGATGGTGGAACCTGGATATGATTAGCTGTCATAAGAGGAAAGCCTAGGTGCCTAACTTACATTGACTTGCATTTTATAGAGTGACATCTGATCTGTGTAGAAGAAGGTACAATCCTGCATGCATTTGGCCTTCTGAACATGTACCACTGTGCTGATCTGCACATGTGCAGAAGAACCCATATCACATACACAATCAGAATAAACTGTGCAAACTGTGGTCCTCCACCTAGGCTATATCAGGGCATTATAGTCGCTTTTGGCTTTCTTGTATCATACCTGGGGTTGTCTTATTAGAATAAACAAAACTTTCCTCAAATTTACTGAGCATCTTTCAGCAAATCTCACTTGAAGAGAGGGGGATTTGGCATGCAAGTACATTATCGTGGATGCAACTTGTAATTATGCCACAGCTCCTTGCTTTGTACGTCTTAATTTGCTAAGCAAGGCTTTCAGGTTTGAAGGATATTTTCTTGGCATTTTATTAAGAACGAGCAAAAAATAGAACTCATCAATAGCTCCTTTCTTTTTGTTTTCCTTAATGGCAAGATGATTAAGTTTCTCATCTGTTATCTTGTGTTTTGTAATATCCTTGGAAGGAAATCACTGCTTTTATGCAAGTCTTCTATGTATTTTCCCCTCCACTGAAGCAGTGATTCAGAGCATGAACAGAATTAATTCTCACATTGGTTTTTAACASCACGCATGTTTACATGTAAGATGTAATTTTAGTTAGAAAAATACAATTTGGCAACATTTTTAATTTTTTTTTTTGCCTTGTTACTTTAAAAAAAAAWTCTGCAGATGGTGAGAGATGAAAACCTGAAATTTATGAAGAATAGAGATGTATACAGTAGTGACTACTTCAGTTTTGTTCTGTCATTAGCTTCACTGAATGCTGTAAGTAACTGGATTTTAATCCTAGAGTACTTGGAATGTATCAGATAGGAGGGGCCACAACCACAAAAACTGGAAAAGTGCTGACAGGACTTTTTTCCAACTGAGCAATTCATTACCTCCAATAATTCTTCACACCTAGTATCATCCATCTCAAAGTTGACTCCAGCCTCCTATTTTAGTAGTGGGGAAAAAAATCATGGTGCCATAGTAAAATTTATGAAATAACATGCATTTTTAATGATACAAATTGAACTCCAGAAGGACAGAAATTCCTCCCTGTATGGAAGAGTAAAAAAATTGCTATTAGTCACCTCAAAGTTGATAGACTTGCACTGAAATACATTGTGGCCTACTARTTAAGTTTTTCTAAATGTACTTATGGAGTAATAAACAAACCAGCATTTATCAAACTTATTGAATCCACAGGTTTAGTGGGCTTTAGAGCAAGTTTGCTCCTGTTTGAATATATTTGAATATGTATAGTCAGCACTGAAAACTGTTTTTAGCACAAAAATGTTTGGGATCATTTTTTTTCCCCCGCCAAATTAAATAAATGACTTGAATATAACATGTTGACATGTCTAAGAGACAATATATATGCTGCGAGCATATTTCTGCTCTGAAGTAAATTTAATGTTTGTTTCAGACTAAGGTAAAACATCCTCATTACCCATGCATGGCAAAGGTGAGCTTGCAGCTGGCAGTCCAATTCCTCTTCCAAACCTATCTCCGAACCAAGAAGAAACTCAGGTAGGGGCTTGCTCTGAGTACTGCAGTGTTATTCTGAGGTGTTCTGACTTGTCAGGCCTATAGTGCCTTAAGATACTGCTGCTAGTGCAGAAGTTCCCAGAAGTAGCAATACCTATTTACTCCGTGTTGGAACCCCAAGCGAGGAAATCTGAGGGAGGTTGGAGGGTCACATATAAGCTGTCAGTTTATTGCCTTCCACAGCTGTCCATTTTTTCAGTCTTAGTGGTTTCGACATGGGAATGACCTTAATGGATTTAAAGACAGCAAATTCAAGGAAAAGCTGTAGCAGTCTTCTGAATTGGGAGAAATTCTGAATTTTGATCTCTAATAAACCCAAATGCTTTTGACTTAAATGCTTATTTTCTGAATATTGTGCATCCTGTAAATGTTGAAAACCCACCGTTTGGAATTCAGGGTAGGAGCTGTTAGTTTGCCTGGAAGGGTAGAAGTTAATATGCAATTTTCCCCAAATAATTCAATCAGTGTTTTTGTTTTAAGCCATCTGATGTACATTCAATTAAAGTAAAAAAATTTTCAATTTGGCAAACCAGCAAAACACAGAGAAAGGTGCTCTGTGCTTCAACACACTGCAAGAGCCAGATTTCAGTGTGGCTTCAAGAGAAAGCTCTCGAAAGAGAGGCAGATGTGTTGCGCTGCTAGCCTATGTTGGTGTGGTTCACTGAGAGCAGGGAAAGAGGGTGATTGTGTGAAAGCCACTTCTGGCTTACCAAAAAGGAAGATGGGATATGAGACATGGCTTAGGTTTTGGAGGTGGTTTTCTCTCTTTTTTTACTGACAGTTGCCCGTTTTGTTACAGGGCTGATACAGAAGAATGGATTGCCACTATTGATGCACTGCTGTCCAAAAGCATTGATGCTTGTCAGTGGTTAGTTGAGTATTTGGTCGGGCCAGAGGGCCGGGAGCTTGTAAAGTAAGTACTAGTAATTTTGTTTTATGTGAGATAAATGAGATTATCCATCTTACCTACAGATAACGCTTCGTAATAACATGATCTGGCCTATACTGATGCATAGAGTTGACTGTGTACATTCTTTAAGCAGACACCATAAGTTATCACTTAGTTTTTCACTTTTAGTATATTCTCTGATTGTGTGGCTTTCTCGGTCATTCTGAAAAAATCTCATAAAACAGTGCAGTATATGTTGATAAGGATGCAGAAGTTGAATTCTTGGGCTGTGTTAAGTTTGTCTGGACACTTCTGCAGGTGTAGGGAACAAGAACTTGGAAATATTTGAGAACTTTGGGGAAATATAAATTAAATGCTTCTCTGGTAAAGATCACAGATAAACTGGAACTTTTTTTTTTTTTTTGTCAAGCTCAAGATTAGGTAATAGGTGTTACCATAACACATAAGAGAAAAATACTTGGAGAACTGATAAATAGAGATAGAGGGGCTTGTCTGTCTTAAGATTTTTTTCTCTTTGAAGTTGCGTTGAAAGAAAGGATCCTGTGATAGCTTTTAGTTTTAATGGCATTACTAAATGGTCATCCATTGGTCAAGGCCGTTAAGAAGTGTCATCTTTAACTGGGTTAGTATTGCATATCACCATCTCAGAATGGAAGGAGAATCTGTATTGCTTCAGACTGCTATTTATGAAATGCTGTCACTGTGAAGTAGGCTGCAGGATTATTAAACTGATGCTTGGCCAAGGATTATATGTTTATAAGCATGTCTTGGGATCATGTAACTCACTTTAGCACATTAAAATAACTACATGAGACGTTTTTGTCCTTTGAATGAGTGGCTATAAAGTAATATTATAGGCCTTGGTATTGACAAGCAGGAATGCAGGAAAGTAGGTTAAAGCTGTTTTGATCCGCAGAAGTACAATACAAGAGGTATCCTGACTGTTATCCTTTTAAAATAACAAATGTCACACTTTATCACAGTGAATCTGTGTATGTGTTGATTCCAGTCCTCTTTGCAGCTTTGCCTTCTCTCTTCCAGGACTTTCCTCCTGGAATGCAGTGTGAGAGAGGTGCGAGTTGCTGTAGCCACTATTCTTGAAAAAACCCTCGACAGTGCCTTGCTTTATCAGGAGAAGGTTAGTGACACCTCATCACCAATGATCTTGTCAGTCATCTCTACCTAATGGCTCTTGCTGCATTTGCAGACAATGCTGTGTGGTTTGTAAATGACAAAATGAAAGAAACTCATCTTGATCATGCTTGTTTGTAGCTCTTCATTTCTTGAATAGGTTAATGCTTGTTTACTTCTATGCTGGGAGGTAATATGCTGCTGTAATTCTCAGAGTTTAAGTTCAGACTATTAGTTATAAGCAAGTCTGCTTCTTTTCGGCTTATTGTCTTACAGTTTGACACTGCATATTCTTTTAATAGTATGAAAACTTTGTTTTCTTAAGATTTATTCACTTTATAACTGAGACATTCCAGAAATCAGCTTAATTTTTAGCTGATTTTCCTTCCTCATTCAGAAACAGAAGCCCGTAGCAGTAGTAGCTGAGCTGTCTCGTTCCAGAGAGAAAAACTACCTGTAGTTAATGTTCAAAGGTTTAATTTTCTATTAGAAAATCTTGGCAAGTAAACTTGGAAAGTACAAGTGCAGCTTTTTGTTTCATATGGCTGATCTTAATATTGTAGGAAAACCGATAGGAAATATGTGGAAAAGGAGTCATTTGTGAAATGTTGATGCTTTCATTACGTTCATGTTCAATATAGGCAACATTCTTTTGGAAGACTTAAAGATGTGAAGGCTGCAATCCTATGTTGACTATTCATATTCATCACAGCAAGTGTGTCTGACCATACATGTGGTTTTGTTAATCATATCTTAACTCTGATACAAAGAAATTCTTTTGTCTTATTTTTTAAGCAGTAGACAACTGTTCAAATTAATAATTGTTTTCACAGTTAAAAAGTCTACATCAGTTATTGGAGGTGCTACTCGCTCTACTGGATAAAGATGTTCCTGAAAACTGTAAAAACTGTGCTCAGTACTTTTTGCTGTTCAACAACTTTGTRCAGAAGGTAAACAACCAATACTTGTCCGTGTTTTTGTATGTTTTAAAGACAATAGTAAAACAGTTATGCACATTCCTAGTAGGTTTAAGCAGCATGGTGAGACTCTTCCGGAACTCTTAGAGTATTCTTTTTCTTCTGAAAAGTAAATGGCTTTGAACACTGGATTAGGATAAAGTTACAAGTTGCACAGAAATATACAAACAAACAAAGTGTACCTATTGAAGATGTCATTTCCCAAGTCCGAATGTTTTGGTTTGGGTCTTTTTTTTTGTCTTTTTTTTTTTTCTTCCCTGTTCTTAAGAGTAAGGATATAGGATTTTTTTTTCTATAGAAAGTAGAATAACTGACTGGACTGTGCTGTTCACCCCAGTAAGATTTCTCTCTCTCCTCCTCGCCCCCCTTATGCCCTGTCCCAATATGACACTTATTTTGCATGTGCTGATTCTAATCTAGTTTATGCTCTTTTTAATGAGAGTCCTTATTAATGGTGTAGCTTATTGATCTGTGTGACAACTTAAAGCGTGGGAAATGCAAATGTTTAGCCTATGCATGTTACTTTGATCCCCTAGAACACTAATTCTTTATCTGCAGATGAACGTAACTTTTTACTGTTGTCTAAGCAGCAGGGTATAAGGGCTAGCAGTCTTCTTCTCAGACACTCTGCTTTGAGACACATGATCAACTTTCTCCTTGGCCCCAACCGGCAGAATAATCAGGTAAAGCCTATGCATCGTGTGCTGTGTGTGCTTGTCCATTCCTGTGGGGGGGTTGGGTTTTTTTTTTGTTTTTTAATGTGCTTAAATTATGAACAGATGCTTTTCATGGGATAGACTAGACTATTCCCTGGGTTATTCTGTAATATTCACGTAAATCTTAAACTTCACCTATGTGTTCATAGCAGCTAACATGAAAATAGCTATGTTTGCATAAGTGAGTGTCATATCTGTGATGACAGAAAACTTTCACTGACTTAAAAGTATTAGAATGTGGTAGTGGTCTGTTAAGGACATGGTCAGCTTTTGTTAAGTCAGCAAAACAAAATCAAGTAATCAAAAGTTAACTAAATCTCTCCCTTGTCCCAAGCAGAACCGAAGATGGAGTTCAGCACAAGCACGTGAGTTTGGATATCTTCACAATACTGTAGCACTACTTGTTTTGCACTCTGATGTCTCCTCGCAAAGAAATGTTGGTAAGAATTGTATTTTTCCCTTCTAGTGACACTTTGGTTGGGAGTAACTTTAGCATCAGTGAGAAAAAATACAGTCACTTTGATTTTAAGGCAGTACTGATTAGCATACATTTGGATATTCTTTATTTTCCTGTAAATATATCAAAAGAGAGGCTGTGGTGAATAGATAGTATTGCAGGCACTCTTTTAAAAAAACAAACAAACAAACAAAAACACTGAAATTAACATTATTGTGCCCTCTCTTTCCATATGCCCCAAAAGGCTTTCCTCACGTAAGTGAATTGAGCTGTGCCATTGATGGCTGGGACAGACTTGCAGCCTACCAGGCTCTACTTTGCTTACATTTACTATGTCTGTTTCTAATCCTAAGGGGGGAGTGTTTAGATTAAGCTACTGAATAACAAGTGGTGTAACACTTACTCTACTAG
This sequence comes from Apteryx rowi, assembly GCF_003343035.1. Taxonomy (NCBI): domain Eukaryota; kingdom Metazoa; phylum Chordata; class Aves; order Apterygiformes; family Apterygidae; genus Apteryx; species Apteryx rowi. The sequence goes on from NW_020450765.1 coordinate 517,758, forward strand.
ATATTTCTTACAAAAGACAGTGATATCCRAATAAGGATTAAAAAGAAATGAGCTGAGATGTTCAGTGCCTTGAAGGAGGAATTTTAAGTTATCCTGTTCAAAAGCATAACTTGAGTTCTGTCCAGGGCTAGAAATTTCTGGAGTTGGAGGCGGTAGAAAATTGTAAAGTAACAGAAAGATAATAAGCATTCTGAACATGATGCATGTGCAGGATTGGGCATGATACTAAAGCTACAAGTGCTAATAGTAAATATAAACATTTTGGCTTTGGCCTTCAGGCACTTCATTCCCATATGTTGTCACTAATGTAAATGGCTCTTTTTGCATGGAAGTAGTAGTTATTTGGAGCGGTACCTCATGAACTACAAGCTAGTTGAGATGAATGTCGTTAGAGATAACATGGTGCCAAACTGAGTAGCAGTGTTTTCAAGGTGTGTAGAACAATCTGATTTATTAGTGGATTGTTTTTGTATTTGCTATTATAGCTCCTGGTCTCTTTAAGCAGCGTCCACCTCTAAGCATCACTGCTTCAGGTCCACTTTTGACTCTCCATGAAGAAGTAGAAGCCTTGTTATTCCTGTCTGAGGGAAAGCCATACTTAATGGAGGTATCTGCTCTCAATTCTGCCCTGCTCAAACCTGAAAGCTTGTCTTGTATTGTTCTTTGTAAAACCTTTACATTAAAAAACATTGCATATTAAAAAGCAGCCAGATGGGGAGTATGTGGCTATTATTTTGAGACAGAACAAGAAGTCACCTTCAATTTCTTCTTGACACCTTCTCATACCAGTGTATCCTTCAGCTTAGGGGTCTAGTTACAGAGTTTCAGAAGTTGACAACAAAGACAGCTGAGCACATTTTGCAAGTGCCCGTGCAGTCTGTTGTTGTATGTCAACCGGAGGTGCTAACTTGAACTGCTCTGACTTAACGGATCGTGCTTGGCCAGACCCTTGGAAGTAGGCAGCAGAAGCTGAATGGAGCGTTGTGAGGGCAGGGGTTCAGCTCACTGGGCCATGCTGGTGCTGGGAGCAAAAACTGCATCCCTCCTGGAAAAGATTAACATTCTATTAAAAACTTGACCCATCTCTTAAAAATAATTGTATGACTATGTCTGAGATTGTTTCATCTTTCCATTAGGTGATGTATGCGTTACGAGAGCTAACTGGATCTCTGTCAGTTCTCATTGAGATGGTGGTGTACTGCTGCTTTTGTAATGAGCACTTTTCCTTCACTGTGCTACACTTCATCAAGGTATGGAGACAATCRAGCTAGGCTTTTAGCATAAGTGTTTCTTCTAGACCTTGGTCTGTCTTATTGTATCCTATGGATTATAACGGTTCTGGGATCTTCAGAAGAACAATCAGTACATTTCATTAGATTTTCTTTAGCTTTTAGAGTTTAAAACAAATAGCTTTTAAAAGCTGCAAAGCTGTCTGGTAATGTTTTTTGTATCGTCAGCATATTCTTCTATCTAAGTAACTTTGTATTTCTTGCATGCAGACTCAGCTGGAAACTGCTCCACCTCATGAACTGAAAAACATATTCCAGTTACTCCATGAGATACTGGTAGGTGAAGGGTAAAGACTTGTACATTAAGCACAGGATAAATTTTGTGTCAAGGCATAATGGAAAAAAGCCAGGACTGGAGTGATAATTTTAACACCCACATATCTTTGATACTTCAGTAAGTTTTTTTTATTGTCTAATAAATTGCTGTCTTGACAATGCAGTGATATGTGAAACTTTACAAGTCTTGTGCGTTTTTCATGTTGAGGTGGTTAAAACTATTTCATAGCTCAGATACAGGTATCACACATAACTTCTGTTGACGCTTTTCTTTCTTAACAGGTTATTGAAGACCCTTTACAAGTAGAGCGCATCAAATTTGCCTTTGAGACTGAAAATGGATTAATAGGCAAGTAGGCCAGTGTGTGAACACACTCCTGTCTCCTACTGACCCTTATTTTGATGGTTCAGATAGTCTGCTGGTTTCTAATTTTTCTAGACTGTTCTACTTCTCAGGAACACCAACTTAATGCTATTAGTACCCCCATCTGCCCAAAAAATAAACAGAAACTAGAATAAGCATTAGAATATCATGGTAATGGAAAGCTGGAAAGGAATTTGGGGGGGGGAGGGAACTTTCTCCAACAAAAGCAGTCAGTGAACCCAGGGAAGAATGGTACTTACGTACTTCAATAAATGACATTAAGGAACCTTAATGAAGAGGCTGGTAGGAGAGATAACCTGCTGAAATCAGGAGCAGATCAGGGTGGGTATATGAGGAAAGAAAAGTAGTTAGCCTATTAGAAATAGCTTGCTCACTTGCATCTCATTAGCATTTCTTCTAAACAAGAAATATGTGATCCAGCCCGTGTCTCTCTAATTTTTATGGGGAATAGGGAGAAGGATGGGGAGATAAAAACCATGAAGAAAAGTCACAGTAAATGGGTCCCTTGAGTTATAAGTGCTTGTGGTGAAAGTGCTTTGGCTCTTGAAATGTTCATCCCTTCCTCCTAGCTTGCCTGATGGTGACTTGTTTGCCAGTTTGCTGCTGACTGCAGCTCTGTGCTTTGAAATGGCAAGGAGCAGATCGGATGTTCAGTAAACCTTCAATATCAAAGCAGACATAACCAGAAGACCTATAATGGAGAGAAGCTGCGAAGAAGACAGTTCTTTGAATCTGTAGGAGCAAACTGTTCTTTTGCTGCCACTGGTTTTAGTTGGAATTTTCTGTTTTACTCTTCTGGGTGTTTTTCCAAAGAGCCCTGTTGTAGCTGCTTTCTCTTTTTCTCCAAGTTTGCATTTGTGTAATCATTGTTCTCCCCTAACTGTCTTTCACATCTTACTTGGCATGAAATGGTAGCCTCCTTTGCCATTAAAATGAGATCCTAGGACTGGTAAGAAGATAATCAAGTCTTGTCTGAATTTTTATAAGTTCAGACGGCACAGGGATTTCAGCCTTCAAATAGCATCTCAGCCTTCCATAAAGCATCACAAGCAGGTTGCTTCATCGTTATCAGTCATCTTAGAGCTATAGGATGCTGCTTCTGCTGTGAAACCCTGACTTTACTTTCACAAACCACTGTGGTAATGGTTTTTGAACCTGTGGTGTTCACTAGTGTCTTTTTGATAGTCTTTCAGTCCCTATCTTCTGTTGCCATTATTTCATCAAGGTTGATCATGGAGATGTTTGTGCCATTACAGCAAGAAATCTTCTGTGCCTTGGATAACCACAAGAGTAGCGCTCTGAATCCTGTAACCTTGAAAATGAATTTTGCTTCCCACATATCTCAAGAAATTGCCAATACTTTTCTTTTGGCAGTATCCTAATCACCGTAAAAACTAACTGGTTCAACATGGAAGCATGYTGATCGTATTAACTATAGGATAGCTACCATAATCTGGCAGGTGGCTCCCACTTGTCACCTCATGTACAAAGTGTTGTCTCCTTGTTTGATCCAGATACCTTAATGAAGTGAAATTACTAAAGCATTCAACAGCAAGAGAAGTAATGAGAGTTTATTTCATATGAGTCAGGAGAAGAGGCATTGCCTGTAAGAGAAATGTGCAGAGCAGTAACATGGTGCTCAGAGAGCACCTCTAATCAAACAGTGCAGCTTGGGCATCTCTTTCACAGCTGTTTGTTTAGATGTGAAGCTGCTTCAGATTGCAGCTCTCACCTTTTTGTATTGTATTTTAGTGAGAAGGAATATTTAGTTCATTCTTTATTTCCCTTTTCTGCATCAGTGCTCTTATGTTTACTAGTTTCCATCTGTGACTGATAGAAGAGAAGAAAATACGCTCAGTATGAAAAAATAGCTAAGTGGTTATTTTACTTCTGGATAGACTGGTCCCGCTTGAACTAATCCTCTTCTGTAATTCGGGCGATACACGACCTTTATTTTTCTACAGAGGAGAGATGCAATTATTCAATTAGATTTTAATGTTTCAAATTCATTGTGTTATGTTGTTAAATCATAAATATTTTGCAAGAGATGCTGTGGGGTTTGGGAGTGCAAGTTGTAGTTTTACCTTGGAGTTTCCTAGCAACAGTATTGAACAGCTTCCAGTCTTGTTGCCTGTGGACCATGGCTTATCAGTCACATTGGCTAGTCTTACTTCAAGAAAGGAAGTCAGAAAATAATAGTTTTCTGTGGTCCTCAAGAAGATGTTTGTGAATAATTTGCAGTGTGCCAGAACTGTAATTTTCATCATCTGCTGTGCTTTGAGGGTAGAAAAGCTGGCAATTTGCAGTTCCCTACCAATTGTTTGCCTGCTTTAGAAGTTTCACTACAGTGTTCTTTACTGATACGGACTGAGAAGGACAGAGCAGCTTTTGGGTGGCAAATCTGATTGGGACAGTGTCATGGATATTTTTATATTTCTCCTCAGCAAAAAGGTTCTTTTACAGGACATGGGAATTCCACAGTATATAAAACTTCCTGACTAAGAATGGCTTGTCATCTTGTCCAGATCTCCCCTAGAAGAGGTTCCTGGCTGGTGAATTTTGCATGTTTTGATCCCAGTGGAAGCTGGTGATCTGGTCCCTTCATGCTGGTTTAGAACAATGAACTTCTTCAGATATATGTAACCATAGTAATTATCCAACATAGAATGGATTATAGGGAAAGAATAGCTGTATTAGGAGAGGTGTAGAAAAGGGCTGTTTAAAATTCAGCTACTGCATATAAAAGAATTACTACATTTTAACTTTGATCTATTTGTAATCCAGCAGAGTTCTGGAAATACTCAAAACTTCCAAGAATACAGCAGTACACATAACACAAATACTCGTGCTAACATCTATAGAAATAACTTCCACTRCCTAAGTTAAGATTTTAACTTCACCTTTCTTATATTTCCAGACTGGGTGGTACACAGAAATCTGAATTGTGGGGCTTTTTTTAATCCTTATGTTTCTCCCCACAGCTTTGATGCACCACAGCAACCATGTGGACAGCAGTCGTTGTTATCAGTGTGTCAAGTTCCTTGTAACTTTGGCTCAGAAGTGAGTAATGATATGTGTTATAGAGTTTACCCTCACCTCTACCTTGGATCGCTCTGTGACTATTTAGGTTGCTGCTCTTACTACCTTGTTCAGCTTTAGGTTGTGTTATTGTAATGTAAGTGGTGCTCAAAGGTCTTAATATTACATGCCATAGTATGAAGTGAAATCTTTTCTGAATAGGGCTAGAGTTGGATTTCTSCTGTCATAACTGACAATAGCTGTTTATAAAGGCAAGGTCAGCTACATGCTGTAGAGTACAATTCTAACATTGAGATCAAAATACATGCAAGAAAACTGTCCCAGATTTTTGAAATAGTATAATTCCTGAATACTTTTTGTTTAGAGCTTGGCATGTGTTCTGGTGAGGTATAATTCTGAAATATATGAATCTCTGTATTAAACTGCATTGTGTAAACTGTACAGCCCTGTTATTACTGAATTAGCAAGAGCGATAATGTCTAGTAAAGCTTAAGTCAGTTATCAATGATGATAATGTGTAGAGAAGGCAGCAGCACGGAGAAAGTCTTTTGATTTTTCAAGTTTGCCAGAATGCCTTGTTCATGAATAATGAATATAATTTCAATTTTCAAGGTGCCCTACTGCAAAAGATTATTTCAAGGAGAATTCCCATCACTGGAGTTGGGCTGTGCAGTGGCTACAGAAAAAGGTAGTTTGGCTGTAAAATTATGGAGAAGCTGCTACTTTTTTTATTATTATTATTATTACAATGAGACTTACATAATTTGCATTCTCTATATGGCTCTTTGAGGTGTTTCTTAAAACAAAATGCAAGTTACTTCATTTCTTACAAGGATCATTTGGATGCGGCTGTCTGGTGCATTTGAAAATTTCAGCAGGCCCACATCTGTTTTAGGCTTATATGTGTGTATGATAAATAAAACCAAATGTGAAGAGTCATAATGAATATCATTCCTTGTCATGTGGAAAGCTTTCGATGCCAAAGGATTTATGTTAGAAGGCTTCGCTTTTTTTAAAAAAACAGTTTTCCTTTGCTTGTACATTGATGCAGTATAATACCTAAAGGAGTGGATTCCTTACAGGCGCATTGCAGCTTGCACACAACATAACTGTTGAAGAGATACAGTTTCTTCCTCCCACACATCTAGTTTTTGCTCTTCCCTCTAAACTTAACATAAGTTGGGCAACACATCTTTCATGAATACACAAGGACTGAAACTTAAACCTCAGCAGAACTGGCCCAGGTCTGCCTTCTGCAGTCAAGCAGAGTCATACTTGGCCTCCAAGCACTGCCTGTACCATGCTGTAGTATCTCAGGTCCAGGCTGCCTGTTTGTCCTGACAGCTTCTACCCCAGTCAATAATATGATGTTAGATGCATGAAATAATACTGGAAGCAGAATGAGCGGTATGCTTGCAATGCAGCACAATCTGTTACCACTCTGGGTGAAACACAGTGAACTGACAGGCTCTGGGTGGTCCTGCTGAGCCAGTACAGAGTGAGAACAGGCCTATGTAAACCACTGTTGAAATTCTGAATTGCCGCCCTTTAGCTGGTATCCAGTAACTTGCACACATGTACAGTTACCAAATATCTAAAATTGGTTACTAGGTTGCAGCTGAGGGGCAGTAGTCCTTGAAACTGTTCCAGTTGCATTAAAAGTGCACATCTGGCAATGCCCCAGATCTCCATCTCTTTGGCAAAGGATTCAGGAACCTTGTTCGAGGCTTGTTTGTTCACCTGCCACAACAAGCAGGTGAGACTTTACACAGGTAAAACTTTTACTGAAATTTTGTGTCTTTCTTGGCTTTTCATGTAGATGTCTGAGCATTACTGGGCTCCACAAAGTAACGTATCCAATGAAACATCAACTGCAAAAACCTTCCAGCGCACTATTTCAGCACAGGTATGTGTCACAGTCCTACAAGACAGTGTTAAACTTGTTTTATTTTCTTGCCATATTCCAGTGCACTTAAGACCATTCTCCTCTTCCAACCCTGGATCCTGTGGCTGTTTCTGAAAAACTAATCCTTAAACGTTAGTACCTCACAACTACCTGTGGTCACTCAGCTATCTCAGTACAGTAGCTACATTGTTTTAGAATCAACTTAAAAAAAATAGTAGTTATGAAATAAAGGTATCGCCATGGCTCCTGACTGTTTCTCTTGAACTGTTTCCAACACAGGACACACTGGCCTATGCCACAGCCCTGCTGAATGAGAAAGATCAGTCTGGAAGCAGTAATGGGTCAGAAAGCAGTCCAGCCAACGAGAACGGAGAGAGACATCTGCAGCAGGTAACAATAAAATAAGAGCATGTTTATCTTCTGTTACTTCACTCTCTGTCGGACAGTGTATTCCTGGGTCTGAGGGTCAGAATTATCACTGAATGTACGTAGTAGTTGTGTGCCTTATAAATAATGTGCAATATCCTTTTTTTTTTTTTTTCCCCCCACTGCTTGTGTATATTGAAAGGGCTCTGAGTCTCCTATGATGATTGGTGAGCCTAAAAGTGACCTTGATGATGTTGACCCGTAGAGGATACCTATGAACACAAGAGCAGATCAACTCAATTATTTAATGCCTGGTACCTTTTGCAACTGGAGTCCCATTGCTTATGCCATTAGAAGAGTCTGGAAGACAAGTGGCTTTATAAGATTGCTGGAGGAGATTGTTTCCCTGAAATCTAACAGCATTCTTCAGCCATGAAGGCTTCAGATCAATAAATGTTCTAGAAAACTGCATCTTCATCAGCAGTAGCTTATGACAGTCCAGACACCAAAAAGTTTGTCAAGAAGATTTTATCAAGTACACAAACGCTAGTGGTTGAATTTTTATGTGAACATTAAATGAGTGAATGTAAAACTGTTGCTTTTCTGTGATGCTGCAAAAAAAAATTCTTTTGGTTTTTATACAGAAAAAAACCAGACTGCTCTTACGTATGGAGGGCAAATTTTTAATCTTTCTGATAATACTGAATAGGAATATTCAAATTTCTGTAAAGATGTGTGATAACTTACATTTCATTGTAAAATATTAGTTAAAGAATCAGTTTACATAAAGACTTCTGTATTTAATATGTCTCCCTGCTAATTTGTCAAGCTCTTTACGAGAAGGTTCAGTAAGCTTGCTCTGTAAGGACAGTGATTCCTTATAGAATGGTTTGGTCAAGGAACTCTGAAATGGGTCATCTTTTCTGGTAACCTTCTGAAAACCACCAAAAATTGGGAAGAGCAATAAAAGAAAAGCTTTGTTTTCTAGGTATGCAAGTGTTTATGAAAGGATGTTGGTGGATTAAAAAAAAAAAAAAAAAAAGTTAATGAGTAGTTTAAAAGAAAAAAAGCACTTTAACATGGAATTCTGTTGCAGTTTTACTCATTAAATTTTTTTAATCTTTGGAGACATATTGAATAAGATGTAGTCTCAATCATGTGATCTGCAATCACTTGCTTATGCTTTGAAATTACTGAGAAAGTTGGTATTGGTTGTATATGAATAATTCCTTGAGTGAGTTGGGGACATTGTTGTGCAGATTTTATAGCAATTTTAACATGGGGAAAGAAAGATTTGGCTTTGTTTGTATTTTCACTTGACCAGGCAACATTTAAAATACCACAGCTCTTTTGATTTGCTCATAAACAACTGGAAACCAGTTGGAATGGTTTGGGCAATTTTGTTTTCCATGTCAAATGCAGCTCAGTGATTTCTGCTTTTGGATACTAGCTTCTTTTGTGCCAACTAACTCTTCATATTTTGTACATTTTGCGTTTGTCACATTTTCTGCACTGCTTTTGCCTTTATTTATGGATTCTGCCTTACTTTAAAAATTATATAAATAAACATGCACAGAAATGGGGGAGATCTTTAGGAGTGCCTGGGTACCTCCAGAATAGATAAATTTGCCAAGTTAAAGGCACAACCAGCCAAAAAGTGCCTTTTTTTTTTTTCTTTTTACACACTGCTGCCAAAACAAGAAGCGGCAGACAGCTTTTCACTGTTGTGCACTAATATTGAAATTAACCAGTCGTTTCACTGTTGGAAGTAAACATCCGATCTGATTTCAGCTGTACAGCTTTATAACTTATTGCGGGTTGAGAGAACCGTTGTCATAAATTGCGTGTGCGAAGTAAGGGTGGCATTGTAGTGAATCTCACTTTTTTTCCAAACAATGTCTTCATAGACACATGGCAGAGTTAGCATTTTATAAATGTTTCTGATAATGTGCTGGGACATTTTAAATGTGATGTTTTAAATTAATTTTGAATAAATCATTTCTTACGGATACCCCTTCTACCTTCCCCCCTCCCCGACACTTTGTAATGGGTCATAAATCATCACAAGTAGTTGGTATACAGCGGGGATGGTGATGGAAGAAGTTGGTAATGTTCCTATGGGTTGGCACCAATTGTCACTTCAGGTTCCTGTTATTTCCTATGGAAACAACATCCTCAATTACTGCAGGCCCAAAGAAGCATTGATGGGAGAATTGCRTCGGGATGGCTCATCACCACTGTATACTTGAAACCAATACAAACTTTTTCATAGTTCTGCTCATGCTTGTACAAAGTCAATGGTTATAATTTGCAATAAGATGATACTTGGTCAATTATTTTGGTTTCCAGCTGCTGTCATTTGAACCTGCTGAAGATTATTTTTTGGAAAATAGAGTTCAACAAAACTAGTTTTTGTGTAAATTGTGATGCATTTCTATGTTGTAATTTTTACTGCCAATCTTTTTGGATGAAAATGTTTTTATACAGCTTACAAAATGTTCAGTGAGGAGCAGCCACAGCCTGCCTGTGAGCYGCTGGGGAGATAGGTAGACATTTGGCACTGGAAAAATAGGCAGTCTTGATGAACAGTCTTGGGATTCCTGGTCAATGGAATAAAGTTATTCCTTTCACAGAAAACTAGTGTAATCTTTAGATTGTGCATACACTGTGCCGTTTCTTGTTGATCCTCTTATCTTGAAACCTCTTAGGCCAGACCTTTAGATAAGGAGCTCTGGGAGGTTACCYCCCTGCCCACCCACCCCCGCTCGCCGTTTTGGCAGCTGTCCAAAGTAAATTGAAATGGCTGAATGGCCTTCAGAAGTGTTCTGCTGCGTATCCCTACGCTGTGGCGTGTTCCCGTGCACTGTCAGGTGTGTGTGTCTGCATGCAGCTGCTTCTCCTGACCTCCTTAGCAGCCTGATTTATCCCGGCTGTGCTTGCAGTCATGGATTAGGCTGGCCTTTGTGCATCAGATAACAAGATGTGCAGGGGATCTAGACTGGCAATAACACTGCTGTTGCCGCTGGAGCGTGATGTGGGAAGCAGTGCAGCCTCAGTGCTACGGTAAAATCTCTTGCCTCAAGACGGACACGCAGCAGTACTGCTGCAGTAATGAACGCCGAAAGCGTTGTGGGCCACGCACTCCTTCGCGCCGTCTTTCTCCTTCTACCGCTGCAGCAGTAGTTTCCCTGTAGTAGTACCGCTGTAGTTTCCCTGGTCATCTTTCCACACCCCTTCCCTTCATAAGTAGAACTAGTAGCTACAGGAAGGTCTGCCGTCCCAGCTCTGTGTTACTTACAGATGCCTCCTCCCTCCAGTCTAAGGACAAAGAATTATTTTTCACGCATGACCCAGCCTGCAGTCTCCACGGGCAGTGCCGGTCCTGCACGAATGGACTGGGTATCGCGGACAACACGAATGCGGCTTGTGCTGAACAGACTATTCACGGCTTGTCCCAGGTCAGCATTGCTTTCTCCTAAATGACAGGTAAAGGAGCAAAAAAAACGCTGCTGTGTTTTAACAGCTGCAGCATGTGAGGTTCCCCACCACCACCCCCTGAAGCCTTATCCTGCACTTCCCCTCAAATTTCCCTCGTCATCRAGTGAAAGGTGGTCCTTGCCCCCTACCAGACCAGACGCTCACCAGAGTACGTGCTACTGCTGGGACTGAGGAAAGGGCGCTGGGGGGCATAGCACGCACAGGGCACTCCGAAACACTCTCGTGTCGTGGATGGTGCTGTTCATGTTCAGGGTCAGGCCAGGGCCTGAGGACTGTCCCTGCGCTGCTTGCTGTCCTGATGCTTTGGGTAAGTCATGGCCATCCTGATAAATACAATGAAGTGCACCTGGATTCGAGGCCTTTTTCTAAGCTTTCTCTTGTGGTCTGTTTGCTTTCCCCTTGACTGACAGCATTTGGCCTCTGGTGGGTTTGCTTGCATTTGTAGTGAAGCAGAAAGGTTTCCTCTTGTATTTCTCGYGCAGGAGTTCACGGTCCTTCAGGTGTACCTTGCCATTTTTAAGTTTGTGCTCCAGAACAAATACGAATAATCCTTCTGCCCACACCACGCTTGACGCMCAAGGTAGTAAGCAAGGGCTAATCTTGCTTTAATACTGTTTTCCTCCACCAGGCTTACACAGCCGTGCTTGAAATAAGCTGTGAAACGTGGCTTGCTGATGCACAGAACATGCAGATCTGCTGCCTGAGATCCTGGAAAAGCAGAGGTGCCACCTTCTGCTGGGAGCCGGCGGGGTAGCAGGCGGCAGGATCCAGGGAAAATATCTGATGCACATTTTGAGAGGTTACAGCCTAATAAGTAGACTGTGCATCTAGGTTGCTGAAAATTACCAGCAGCGTCAAAACTACTCAGGAGCTCTTTTATGTTAGTATCCCTCCTAGATATTTCTTTTCTCTGTGTGAAATTCAGATTATAGCTGATAATTTTATAGACTGTAATTATATATGCCTGTTACATAATTATGTGTTTAGATTGGGGTTGGGGTTTTTTGCTGTCTCTGGTAACAAGTTAGAAATAGCTCAAACTCTCTAAAGTGGTGCTTCCTGCTGGACTTGTGTCTTCTGCTGATGAGTAAAGCTATAGTAAGGTTTCTGTAAGAGGGTTTTTAAGGGAGGAAAATGCACCCAACCCAGAARAGGCAAAGCTTGACAGCTGACCTTACCACATCAGGCTTTATTTCTTCACCTGTCCTCCCATAACACCACGCAAACTACGTGGTGTTGTAGCGGGAGAGGCCCAAAAAAGAGGGAGAAGGCTGAGAGTCGGCTTTGATAGCTCCTAGGCGTTCTGCGCCTTGGACTGCCGCTGTCCGTTGCTTTGTGAGCATCTTCTTGCGCTTCACCYGTCAACCACCGCTTCCAGCCCGTCGAAGCGCCAGGAATGAAGGCCGGTGTCCTGGCAGGAGCAGCGAGCAGCTTAGGGGCGCGCTTCCCCAGGCTGGACGGCGGTTTGCTTCCATAAGCGGACGCTCTTGCGCTACAGCACCATTTTAAAAATAAACTTCGTGTTGCGGGAGCAGCAGCAGCATCGGCCCGGCGTGCGCGCCAGTGCCGAGCGTGGGCAGCTGCCGGCAGGCAGAGGTGCCAGCGCTGTCGGTGCTGACCTCTGAGACGCCAGCGGTCGCTGAGGCGCTCCCAGGACCCGAGGCAGGGACGGACGCCGCAGGAGATGGCCCGGGCTCCGGCCACGGCGGCGCTCCCTCGTCGGAGCAGCGCGCGTCTCCGGACGGCCGCCTCCTGCCCGCTCCGTGCCAGCTCCCCTCGCAAACGGGAGGGCAGCTCAGTGCCACGGCTCCCCAAAGGGATGCGCAATGAGCCAGACCATGGAGCCGGTCTACTAAGCACTGCTCTATGAACTTTATTTTAAAAAGACACTTATAAAATGTTTATTTATAAAACTCCAAATAAATATTTAAGATACAAATGTAAAAACCAAAGGAGTATGAAAGCTTTTCTTTTTCTTTCTTTTTTTTTTGGGGGGGGGGGGAAGAAGAGGAGATTACAGGCAGATCTACACATCTGGAAAGCCCCGAGGGAAAGCTATCGCAGCAAAGCACAACACCAGCAGACCATTACTCTGCGCTTAAACAACAACAAAACCCCGCTAACAAAGCAGTAGCTTATACCGTAGCAATGCAAATTAAAACCCGATGCTGAAGAAGCAGACTCTTCCAACGGGAGCCCTTACGCTTGACTAAAAAGTRAAGGAGCCTCTCGGGGACACGACCAGGCAACTTGAAAGCTGCCCGGCACAACTCGACTGCAGTCAGGCAGGCGCTGAGCTGGGTTAGCTGCAGCCTAACGAGCGAGCAGTGAGCAAAGGCGGGAGCGATATCCACTGCAACGGGAAAGGCCGGCGGCTTCGTCACGCGCCACGCGCCAGCGCGAACGAGCAGCCCGGAGCCGGCGTGCATCGCCGGGTGCTTCCGCAGCAGCTGGGAACGGGGCGGCAGAGGGGCGGCGGGGTTGCACGAGCCTCCCCGAGGCGGCCGCAACCCCCCCGTCCCGCCGCGTCCCCGGCTCCCGCCTGCCCGCCCTAGAGGCGGCTCCTGCAGCAGATGGCGACGGC
>NW_020450765.1:532936-535389 GCF_003343035.1 Apteryx rowi
CTGCGAGGTGAAGCAGGTGCTGCAGTCGCTGGAGGCGCCGATGATGTCGTCCCCCGGGGCGAAGACGTCCACGCAGCGGCCGAAGTTGGTGCCCAGCGAGCCGATGGAGACGGGCTGGTCCCGGCTGTTGGTGGCGCCGACCGTGATGACCTGCGGCAGATGGACGGACGGACGGATGGACAGACAGTGGGGGGGGGACGTGGGCCGGACTGCCGCCACCGCCGCCTCCCCGAGCAGAGCCGCTCTGCCGGACAGCTGCAGCACCGGGGACCAAGCACGGCAGGCGGTGCCTGGGCAGCTCCCACCCGCAGCGAATCAACCCATTCCCCAGCCAGGTAAACTGAGGCACGGAGTGCTGAAACAGCCCAGGCGCCTCGCAGAAGGGCAGCAGGTCCCCAGCCTCAGCTCCYGTACCTCCGGCTCCGACGCCGGCGAGTACAGACACGCGTCGTCCTTGTAGTTCCCGGCGGCCGCGATCAGCACCACCCCCATCTCCGCCAGCCGCCGGCAGCCGGCGTTCAGGACGCGGCTGTAGGCGCCGGCGAAGGGCAGCAGCACGACCGGCGGCGCGTGGGGCTGCGCCTCCAGCGTCGCTCCGATGAAMTCCAGGCCTGGGAGGAGCGAGACGAGGGTCAGGAAATGCGCCGCAGGACGGGGACAGCGCAGGGGGCTCCCGGGGGCCCGGAGGGTGCCGCGGCGCGGGGCGCTCACCGATGAGGGTCCCGCTGACGGTGCCCTTGCCCTGGCAGTTGAGCACCCGGAGGCTGCGGACGTTGGCTCCCTTGGCCACGCCGGCGTCGCGCCCGCTCACCACGCCGGCCATGTGGGTGCCGTGGCTGTYGCACTTGCTGGCCTGCCGGAGACGCGCTTTGACGCCCTGGCCCCGGCCCGTCACGCCGAAGCGGCCGTGCAACACCGTGGCGTCCCCGCGCGCACCCGTCGCGCTCTGCACCGCTTAAATCCCGCTGCAGAGTAACCGTCTTTAAAAGTATTTCGGGGGAAAGGGGGAGTCGGGAGGTAAAAGAAACCATCCTGCGCGGCAGGAGGAAAGCTGGCAGCCCGGCTGGTCTTCTCCAGCGCTGCGTTAGCCCCGCGGTGCCCCAAGCACCACGGAGAAAGCCGGATCTGCCGGGCTCCGGCGGCCTCGCTCACCTGCCTGTGGAAACGGGTGCCGTCTTCCTCGGGGACGCTCTCGAAGTCGGTCACAAACACCCTGCCCTCGATCTCCCGATGGTTGCTCTGCACGCTGGTGTCCAGCAGGTAGATCTCCACCAGATCCCCTTTATCTGCAGGAGACGCCGCCAGCGGGAAAAGGCAATCGCGACCGCGGCCGGCCCAAAACGCTCGTTCGCACCACCAGCACCTCCCCACAGCCACCTCGCACGYGTCCCAGAAGGGTCCCAGACCCACAGCGCCCCATGGAGGAGATGTCTCCATCTCCCCATAGTCAGGAGATGGGGCTCAGTACACAGAGCCCCGTCCCAGGTGAGCTGCCCACCCCATAGGCAGATGGCTCGACATCCACCCCCCCAAAATCTCCCTCCGCCCCGTCTGCGCGGGGGACACGGAGGCAGCGCTTACTGGGAGGGCTGTAGGCACCCGCCCTGGACGGCGCTGGCACGATCCTGTCCAGGTTCCAGGGGATGCTCTGGGCAAACACGTACGAGTCCTCCTCAATGTACTCCACGTGCGGCAGCTTCAGCGCCTGCGGGGGAGAYGGCACCCGGCGTCCGCAACGCCGGGCACAGGCTGCTTTGCTCACGCTGCGGGTCGAAAGCTCGCGACCTGTTTCGCAACCGCGCGAGCGCAGCAGCCGTCAGGGAGCCTGGTGCAAAATCAGTGTCGCCCTCTGGATTTCGCCACCCTGAAGCCRCTATCCCCAAGGGAACCCCAGGCAACCCGGCCCCGATACGTTTTTCTGACCAGAGGCCAGGAGCTGGCACTTGGGAGGCAGATAAAAAAGTAAAAATAAACAAAAAAAAAAGAACACATGCAAGCAGTTGTGCAATAGCCCACGGGGAAAGTTTCTTCCTCCCTTCCCTGTTGGGGAGACCGAATCATGCCTTGGAGCACGCAGGTTGGGAAACGAGGCAACGACCCACACCAAGAGGTTAAAGGGGCACTTTTGCGAGCGGAAGAGCCCCCGTTCCGTGCGGGCCTCGGTGGGCGCGCTTGGGCAGGGGCTGCCGCCCCCAAAGCAGCCCCGCTCCCACCCGTAACCCCGGCAAAACCGGCGCCCCGTACCATGTCCAGCACGTCGCTGCTCATCTTCACCACGAAGGCGGGGAGCAGGTGGCGGAAGACGTGCAGCACCTCGGTGAGGTAGCCGCGGCGGGCGGCGTGGGCCTGCAGCCGCCGCACCGTGCCCTCCACCTGGGCCCCGCCGCTGCCGGCCCGCAGCACCACCACGTAGCGCCCGGGCAGCCGCCACGCCGCCTGCGGGGACGCAGCGC
>NW_020450765.1:535794-539966 GCF_003343035.1 Apteryx rowi
GCCGCGACCGCGGAGCCCCCTAGAGCCGCGCGGAGAGGAGCCGGGAGCGCCGAGCCTCCTCGGACCGCGGAGCCTGCCCGGACCGCGGAGCCGCCTCGGGTCCCGGAGCCTCCTCGGACCCGCGGAACCGGGAGCGCGGCGCGGAGCCGCCTCGGACCGCGGAGCTTCCTCGGGTCGCGGAGCCGCCTCGGACCGCGGAGCTTCCTCGGGTCGCGGAGCCTCCTCGGACCGCTGAGCCGCTCCGGAGCGCGGAGCCGGAGCCGGAGCGCGGCGCCTCCCGGTCCGCGGGGCCCCTCCGTCCGCGGCGCAGCGCGAGTGCGGCGGCCGCGGCGCCCCGGCGCCTCCCTCCCTGCTTCCCTGCCTCCCTGCCCGCCCCCGCGGGGCCCGGCGCGATCACGCCACCGCCGCTGCCATCGGACCACCGGGCCGGTTAAACATTAACGGGGCGCAGCGCGGGCGCGGGGAGCGGCGGGGGGAAGGTGGCGGCCCGAGCGGGGCAGCGCTCCCGCAGCCGCCTGTGCGGGCGCCTCCCCGGCGTTTGTGGGAGCGCGGCGGGGAAGCACCGGTGCCCAAGGGCTGCTGCCAGAAGGGACTGAAATCTTTAACGTCGCCCTCACTGGCTTACTTCAGAGACGAATTTTCGTCAAGGCTTCTAATCCTGTTTACACATTTTTTGCAGAGCCGTCACACATTGCAAATGGGGTTTTTTTTCAGCGATACGGTTGCTGCTTTCCCGTCGCTCTCGCTATTTCTTTGCACATCTCCTCTGCCAAGCCCTTAGGAGAGGGGTCTGCGGCAGGTCTGCAGCGTTGGGACCCCCGGCACCCATGTTCTGCCCCCGCTTTGCCACCGATGTCCTTGCTGACATCCTTGCTGCCCTTTGGCAAGGTCACCTCTCCGTGCCTCAGTTTCCCCTGGTTCCAGGCAGAGAGTCGTTTTTGCATACACTATTTGGTCCATAAGCTCCCCAAAGCAAGGGCAGCCCCGTAGGCTGGGCACACGGTTTCCCCCGGGGGACCCCCTCTTGGTTGCAGGCGTTGTGACAGTAGAGAAGAAGGGGCTCCCCGGTCACAGAGCTTTATGTTTTTATAAGTTTTATATTTAAAAGAGCGCTCGTGGGCCTGTTTGCACTGCAGGCTGGGAAAGCCCTGACGCGAGGAGGCAGCCAGAAGCGGCTGCAAGGGGCAGATTAAAAGTGGCAAGAGCATATGGCTCAGAAGCGGGTTTGGAGTTGCTTGTTAGAGCTTTGCTAAACCAATTCGTTAGCGAGACGGAGGAAGCAGCAAGGGCAGATCACACGCGGCACCGGCCACAAGGCCGATCTGATCTGCGCATTTTGTATTACCCTGTGCATGCGTTACCCAGCCCCGAAAGGAGAGGATATCTGCAGAGAGATTTTTTTCAGCCTCGTGCACACAYTCAGAAACAGCTGAAAACTGAGGACCTTGTAGTCGATAGATCCGTTTCCCCTCTCAGCATAGGGGAAGCCACTAGCAAGGATCCCTGTTGCTGCCGGGAGCAGCGATACCCTCCCGGCCACCTCGGTGCCCTGAGCCGTGCCGCGAGGGCAAACCGCGAGCGAAGGCACCGGCCGCCAAAAGCATCAGGCGCCAGCCGCGATGCCTGTTGAGCCCCTGGTCACTGCCGCGTCCAGCGAGGAGGATCTGGGGTGTCCACGCAGGAGGGAGCCCCGTCTGCAGGGGGGAACGGAGGGAGCCGAAAGAGCAGCGGAGAAGTCACCAGCACGTGGGGAAAGGGCCCGAAAAGCCGCTGCTGTCCGTGAATGCTGGCAGGCAGGTAAACAGGGAGCTGTCAGGACGGTGCCGGCATGGTGAACCGGACTTGGAGGCCCCAGCTGCACCCCAGATCCCTGGGAAGGCAGAGGGCTGCGCTCTGCCCAGGCGCCGCTGCTCTAGCCACCAGGGCCTCCGAGCAAAGAGAGCCATGAAAAAAGCACAACCTTGTACAAGGTGCTGGGAGCAGCCCAGGGGAAAGATCCCATTTGGGCAATCAGGGCTGCTAGCACAGCACGCTAGAAAGCTCCTGTGGTTTTTGCACCAGCCGGGAATCGAACCCAGGTCGCAAGAATGGGAATCTTGCATGATACCACTACACCACTGGTGCTGTGAGTGTGCAGGCCTCAGCACTGGGTTAAGCACACCCCACTGGTGTCTTGATGAGCCTCGCAAGTGCTCTCAGCCCTGAGCAACTGCAGGTCCTAACAGGGCCCAGCGTCATTAGCCCAACTGCCTGGCGCGGCTACTGCAACTTCACCTTGTGCCCCTGCCCCGCTTGTGACAGTAGCTCCTGCAACGGGGCAGCGCCAGCCAAATCTGGCTGAGCCGTGCACGTCTCGCAGGTGCGAAGTTTGGGGAAAACAGGCGTCTGGGAAGAGGAGAGAGATCTCATTGCTAYGGGCAGTGAGGGGAAGGCTGCTGCAAGGGCTCAGCCCCTACGAGACACCCGCGAATCTGTGAGGGCTCTGTCTGTCCGTCCTGCCCAGGCCTGCGAGCGCTGAGGATTAACTGCATCTGCACGATGCCTTTGCACGCCGGGAGCCAGCAGGAGGCAGCGGTACGTGCRCGGGGAAGCCGCGGCATGGGCATGCTGTGCAACCTGCGCCGGCGCCCGGGAGGCAACCGCGCTGGGCCTCRTCGAGCTCTTAATTTCATGCAGGAATGTCCCGCCGCTTGCAATGTTTAACTGCGGCTGACGCCGCGCGGGATGCTGCCCCGGCGGTGCAGGCACCCAGCGGCGCTGGCGTCCGGCGCGAGGGTGCTCTGGCCACCGTATCCCTGCGGGAGATGCTTCGGGCGATGCAAAGTCGCGCTGGCGGAAAGAGGTGGTGCGTCCTGGGACACGCAGCGGGGGAAGGAGATTTGGCTCCTGAGCTGACCGGGCGCTAGCGATACAGAGCCGCGTCCCGCCCGAGGCACCCTCCGAAATTCAGCGCACCGCTCCGTAATGAGGGGCCACGGCCGGGCGTCGCTCGGTGCCGCTTTCGGCGGCCTGGATTTTGGGTGGCCCCAGAGGCGCCCGCGAACAAGCCGCGTCCAGCAAAACCTCCACATCCCCCCCGGTGCAGAAACATGAAAGATGTCGGATGTCCCAGAATCTAATTTAATTCCCCGGGGGAGCTCTGGCAACGGGGGGAAAGGGCTTTGCCACGGGCCCTGCCCCGCGCAGCCTGCCGGGAGCGGGGGCAGCGCTGCCTCCCGCAGCGCCGAGCCGGCCTCCGGCAGCGCGGCTCATCGCCCCTGCCCGGCCRCTCGCCCGAGCTCTCCGGGGACATCCCCCTGCCCCTGCGCATCCCTGCAAAACACGGAGGTTCTCCCGGCGGGGGGATGCGAGGCGGCAGGGCTGCGCTYGGACCCGGCGGCCGGCGCCGCTCGCAGCCTCCCTCCGCTCGCGCCCGCCGTCTGCAGGTGTCTCCGGCGCGTCCGGCGGCCGCTAGTCCTCGGGCTCGAAGAGGCGCTCGCTGTCGGCCGGCAGCGCCTCCGAGCCCTCCCGCAAGCCGTAGTAGAGGTCGTCGTGCGCCTCGGCGCCCTCGCCGTCCGGCTCCTCCGCGAGGACGGCCAGCGGCGCCGCCGGGCTGCGGGCACACGGGGAGGCGGTGGCGGCCGGGAGGCTGTTTTGGGTTTTGCCGCGGAGGTTTACAGTAAACGCAGCGGGGCGGGTGCTGTGTTTTGCCCACGACACTGCTGCCGGGGCCGAGGCAGGTTTTTGCAAGCCCCCGCCACCCCCCTCCTCTGCTGACGGAGTGGTGAAGAATTAACTGGGATTTGTTTGTTAATTTAATTGAACGCGGTCAGGGCCCCCCAGGCGCCCGGCTGCACGGACGAGCGCGGACGGCCCCCGCGCCAAGCAGCGGGGTTCGGAGAAGGCGGGAGCCGAAGCTGCTCTGCCACCCGGGAGGGCTGCGCYCGCTTTAACGCTGCTTGTGGCTCAGCAAGGACAAGCAAGACGCAACCGCCCCTCGGTCTGCCCGTGTTTCCCCCACGTGGGACGCCGGCGGGGCAGTTCCCTGCAGAGTCACCAATACCCCGACGGAGAAGCCGAAATGCTTCGCCCCGGCAGCCACCGCTGCCGCCGCCGCCTTTGGTGSAGGGAGCTCAGGGTCGCCCACGGGCCGCGCGGGCACCGCGGCCGTTTGCACAGCGCTTTCGGTCACC
>NW_020450765.1:540199-552099 GCF_003343035.1 Apteryx rowi
CTCGGCCGCCGCCTGCCGCTGGGCCTGCTCGTAGGTGGGCAGGCTCTTCTCGAAGGCGGGCGCCTGCGGGCTGCGGGGGGACGCGCCRTGGGGCTCCGGACACCCCCCCGCGTCCGGGGGCCGTGCGAAACCGGCGCTTCGCACGCGGGGGCTGCCGCGATGCGCGGGACCCCGCCGCCACCGCCCACCGGCCACACCGAGCCCGCTTCCCGCGCCGCACGTACCGCTGCTTCCCCGGCTTCTCCACCAGCGGCAGCGGCGGCGCGGGGGCCCCCGGAGCCAGGAACCGCTCCGTCTCCGAGTCCGCGGGCACAAACGTGATCTGGGGGCAGAAGAAACGCGGAGGCCGGGGGTGGCAGTGCCAGGGGGTCCCGGCCCCAGCAGCCTCAGCGCGGCTCCCGCGCCCGGGTTTCCGGTGCCATTGGCATGTCTCGCTCGGGAAGGGTTTTTTGGGGGGGGATCGATGGGGGAGGAAGCAAAACGCCGGGCGGGCGGCTGTGCTCTGGGGCGGCGACGGCGCTGGGAAGGGGCCGTTCTGCATCGCCGAGCGCCGCTGCCGCCGCTGCCGCCGTCCCGAGGGCTCCCTTGGGAAGAAAAGAGTCTTTTCTGCCAGGTCAGGTTGCCAGGGAGGGGACGTGTGACGGGCGACGTCCTCTGCCAAGGAGACCCGCAGGCGAGGTCCGTGCCGAGGGGGCTGGAGCGCCGGCCCCAGCTGCTCCCGGCCCCCCGCAGCCCCTCCTCCGAGCCCGCTTCTTCCCGAAAGCTCCCCAACGCGCCCCGGAGCCTCCGAGCCCTGCGCCCCCCGCGCGGGTGCCACGGCTGCCTTAGGGACACTTCGTCCCCCCTCTCCTTCCCCGGCTCCCCCCCGGGTGCAGCTTCACCCCGGGTCACTTTGGAAAAGGGACCGGAGGGGGAGGATTCCCACGGGGGGGGGGGGATGAGTGAAAGCAAATTTCCCTGTGTTTATTCCCTGCTGCTTGCTCGGAGCCCGGCGGGGTTTGGGACTGCGGGACCTTCCCAAGCGTGAGGAGCACCCGGAGGCACCGCGCGGTGGGACGGGCCGGGACGGGACAGGCCCTACCTTGGGGTAGCACTGGCACATGCTCCAGGTGATGCCCACGGCCACGAGCAGGATGCCCAAGGCGCAGAAGGTGACGTAGATCTGGGGCTTGTCCACGCTCATGATGAACAGCCCCGTCATCACCAGGAAGAAACCCAGCATGATGAAGCCGTAGCGGAAGGTCTTCTCCTCGGCCATGGGCRCGCGGGAGGGCGCTGGTGACGGCAGCGGCGGCGGGGACGCGAAGCCCTCTTGCCCGCCGCTGCGCTGGGCGCACCTCCGGGGCAAGGCGAGGAGTGGCTTCCGTACGGGCAGCCTGCTCCTGCCCGGGGCCGAGCCAGCCGGTTCTGAACGGCTTTGTAATGAATGCAAACACGCCGCCGGAATTCCCGCCCGCCTGAAGCCGCCCGGCACGCGCCGGGATCACCTTGCCCGGAGGCAGGCRCGGCCGCGGTGGCACGGGCGCTCGGCGCGGGAGAGGCCGGCGGGGTGATCGCAGCAGAGCCTCTGCGGCCRCGGGTTTTTGCAGGACGCGCTGCAAAACTCAGCGCTGTCGGTTCCCTTGTCGGAATTTCTCCAGAAAACACGTTCGGGTCAGAAATGCAAAGAAAGGTAGTTTTCCAGAAAGAGCACTTCTTGTTGAAGTTTTCCTGCTTTCTTGGATAACTCAACCCGAGCTCTCAGGACGCTGCCGGGAGCCAGACCGGCTCCGYGGCTCCCCCCGCGCACGGGCCTTTTGCAAGCCCCGGGATGGGGGGGTTGCACAGCCCGGGATAACCGAGGCAGGAAGGGCACGGAGCCCCCGGGAGGAAAGCGCAACCCCCATTTGGGGGGGCACAAGCCAACCCGCCGAGGGAAGGGGCTCTTTTAGGGGCTTAGCCATCACGGCCCCGGCCCCGAAGGATACGGGCGACCGCAGCCCGGTCCCACCCTGCCGGAGGACGCTGCCGAGCTCCCCGGGGCATAAACCCTTCCGCCGGAGGAACGGAATGAGCGTGCAAGGAGCCCGGCGCTTGCTGCGGCGCGGAGGCAAACGTCTTTATTGCAGGCAGCGAGGGTGTCGAGCCGCTCTGGGCGGCTCTTTACAGGACACGGTCTGGAACGCCACATGCACATAGATGCTCCACACACACACACACACACACACACACACACACACACACACCAGCCGCTGAACGTTTTTAAACAAAACCAAGCGAGGCGTGGGAAGTCGATATGCGGGAAAACAGAGCGGAAGCAGCAGAGAGATGGATGGAGAGTGCGTTAAGCAGGCAGAGGGGCAAACCAGGACGTTTGGAGAAGCGTTGGATGCGCTTCTCCTCCTCCTCCTCCTCCTCCCGCGCGCCGCTGCTCTCGCGGGGAGACGGCACGCTGGTGGGACCGGGCGAAGCAAAGGGCAAAGGAGCAGGGGAAAAACCAAGCGAAGCAACGGGGGGGCGGACAAGCTCAGCATCCCTCCCGCACCCTCCGCCTCCCCCCAAAACCTCCTCTCTCCGCAGAAGCGCCCGGAGCGGCCCCTCGGCGAGACTGCCAGTCCCGGCCGCCGCGCTCGCTCCCCGGCAGCGTGCTGCCGGCTTGTCCTCCTGCCGCCTTCCCCACGCGTTGCCGCAGCTTTTATTTCGCCTCTCCTCCTTCACCCAGGCCGGGCGGGCGCCGCACGGGAGCCCCCGCGGAGGGGCCRGGCYRGGGCAGCGGGTGCCGAYGGGCACCGAGCRCGGGCGGCTGCAAGCATGCGGGATCCCGCAGCCCGGGGAGGCCGCCCCGGCCAGCAGGGCTTGCGGCGCCCGGGGAGGAGGACTCGCTCTGCCCTGCTGCTGCTGCTGCTGCTGCTGCTGCTGCTGCTGCTGCTGCTTCGCGGGGAGATGGCAGAGACGGGGAGCAGCCGCTCCAGCGCAAAGTCCGGCTGGGTCCCACGGCGCCGGCGGGATCCTGCAGGACTCCTGTTCCCGCAGCTGGGGCAAATACCGCGGGAGCTCTCCGGGGCTCTGCGGAGCGGGGTGCTTGGGCTTCACTGGACTTTGCACTGAAGCGCGCTCCCGTCTGCTGGCCCGGCAGCCGGGCGGGGAGCGGGGATCTCACCGCCGCCCTTAGGATAACCAAAAGCGCCTGACGTGAGCTAAATCTGCGGCACGTTTTTAAGAGAATCCGTCAGAGAAACAGAGTAAATAAGCTTGGACTGAGCTCCTCACCAGTACCAGTGCCAGCGGGAACTGGGCTAAGTTTTGCTCTACCCRGCTGCGGCGCAGACCGACCCGCTTAGGAGAGGGCACTTAGGAGGCCAGAGCTGAAAGCCGCGGCGGCCCCGGGGCGGGGGGGTCTCGGCCGTACGCGGGCGCAGCTCGGGAGGACCCCATTTTCGGCGTGAGAGGAAGGGCTCTGCGGGCTCTTTCAGCGCGGGCTCTCGGTCGGGCGGCACCGCTGGGCTCCGCAGCCTTGTCGCCGCCGGGCGGCAGGGCCCGGCCCTCCCGGAGCCCACGCTGCTCTTGACAACGGCCCCGGCCCGCCGCTGCCGCCACCGCCGCCGGCTCAGACGCCCCGGGCGCTGATGTTCTCGTAGCTGGGGGGCGGCGTGGCCCGCGGCTCGTCGGGGCGCTCGCTGCCCGGCCACGGCGGGCTGGCGCGGCACAGGGCGCTGTCCGAGGAGCTGCGCCGGCGGCCGCCCTGCCAGCGCTGCTGATCCTCCTCCTCCTCCTCCTCCTCCTCCTCCTCCTCCAGGTCGCGGTAGAGGGGCGGCGTGACCTCCTCCTTCCTCCCCGGCGGCTGCACGTAGGCCAGGGCGCCGTGGGCCGGCCGGCAGCTCAGGGCTTCCTCGTAGGTGGGGATGGCGCTGGCGTCCCAGCCGCTGCAAGGGAAGCGGGAGGGAAGCGGCCCCGTCAACCCGAGCGAGCGGGTCGGGGCGAGCGGCCGGGCGCCCCGCTCGCACGCGGCTCCGAGCCCTCCGCGTGCCGGCCCGCGGCTCCCGCCGAGCAAACGCGGCTTGCGTACGGGGGAAACCTGGGGCCAACCTTTGCCCCGCGCGCTCCGCGCCCTACGGATCGGCGCGGCCGTGTGCCGGCTCCGTGCGCGGCTCCCTCCCGCTGCCTCCCGGGGCACCGTCGGCCCTCGCAGGTTCGAAGCCAGCGGGATGCGCTCGGGAAGCCTGAGGGCACCCGGGAGGCACAGCCGGCCCCCCAAAGTCGCTGCGTTTTGCAGAGGTGTCCCCACCTCGGGCATCCCGCGCCGCCGCCTTTGCGGAGCCGCCGGGTGGCCGAACGGTCGCAGCTTGCGGAGGGACGCTCCGTTCCCTGCGAAATCCGGGAAAGCGCAGCGGGCYGCTTCTCCGGAGGGAGGATCGCGAGCTGCCAGCCCTCTGCAGAGCAGCGTTTTCTGGCTGGCGCCTGCGGAGCGCTTTGCTGCGCGAATGCCAGCACGGCCGGGGCTGGAAGAGCTGCGTCGGCGCGAGCAGTGCCGGAGCGGCCGCTGCCGGGGCTGATCCGGGAGAACGGCCGCATCCCCGGCTGGGGACAYGTCTCTGCCCGCGGCAGAGCTCGGCTGGCGCGACGCCAGCAAACCCCTGCGTGGAAGGAGGAAAACCCACCAGTCTGCCCGGGCCAGCTCAGGATCTCGCTCCCAGATATTCGGATGGGCTCCAAAACCCCAGGGGAACCTGGAATATGTCTCCCACCCCGACAGAATTTTCATGGTTTTATGTTTTCAAAGTTCCTTTTAGTCCTACTTTTCCCCGGAGTCTGATTTATACTAGAGCCAAGATCTTTGCTGTGACCCCATAAAACTGCACTTTGAAGGGCCTATTGGCTCTCTTTTCAGAGCGTTCGCTGAAAAAAAAAACCTTTTTAATCGAGAAGCGGAAATAAATCTCAGAGCCTCACACAGGGAAAATCTGGGGACCTGATTAAATAAGCAATATTGGTATCCAGGGGTGTGCAAGGGGTCTTTCCACACAGGTAAGCAGGCGTTGTAAAGGGTCCTTCCACTGCATTTCCATTGTACTTAATGCCCACCTGATGACTATTTCCTCTTTTTTTTATATATATATACATTTTATATATATATATATACTTTTTTTTATATATATACATTGGTCCCCCAGCATACCAGGGACCAAAAAAACCAATCTTGTGAACTCCCTGTAAAAAACAAAGGCTTTTCCCGCCTGGATGGAGGTTGAGGATGATTACCCCGCAATACGCTAGGTATGGGAACGCCCCGGGATTTCCCGGGCTGAAAGCAATTGGGCTCAACGACACCGCCGGGCTCTCCCTMACGCTGCTATTTAGGCCACCTCCAGCACAGCAGTCAGTACAGTTCTCACTCTGCCTTTTACCGTGACCAGGCCTGAGCGTGTCTGCAGGAGACGGTTGTGCCTACGTTGGGTAGAGGACTGTGCCGGGACAGACAGTCGAACTGCCAGGCCAAGCACTCGGCCCTCGGGAGCTGGGTTCTCCAGTTCCTTGCTGGCTCTCGTTTCACAACCTCCCCTGCCACCACGGGCGCAACTCCAGCAGCTTGGGCGTTACAACAAGCAACAGAGGTTTTGATAAAAGCTGAAGGAGCCAGCAACACCAAAGCGGTTGCTGAGAGGTGCATGGCGAGGTACATGTCCTTGGGGCRCAGTGCTTGGAACCCACCTTAAGGGGCAAGTTTAACTATATTCTCACTTAAAYGTCAGTGCTACTTATCTTGTGGTCACCCACACCCTGGTAAGCAATGGCACCCTAATATAAAGGCCCTTGTGTTGCTCGCTGAAGGAATAGGACTGGCAGGAGCTGCTGGAGCRTGGTCTCCAATCCTACTGCTACAAGTGACACTACAACCCCTCTCACAGGCAGGTCAAGCTCTTAAAAAAGTAGTGARTTTCTTTTTGCTCCTATGAGTGGCTGTTCCAGGACCCCAGGGCTCCTCAGCTCAGAAGCGTCCTTCTCTTTTCCAGCCTAGATTCATTCCCGGCTCCTTTTCCCGTCTCAACACCCGCGCGGGGGCCTTGCACTAACCTGCAGTTCCATTTCTCAAGGGGCTCCGCGGTGAAGTACTGGAGGTCCCTGGGGAAGTGGTACTGGTAGCGTCGGGACACCACCCTGGCGTTGGCTTTCACGGACCACAGCAGCCCGAAGAGGAGGAGGATGCCGCCGATGCCGCAGCAGAAGAAGCTCACAGAGCGGAGCAGCGCGTTGGACGAGGAGCTGGGGACCGCCTCGGCTTCCCGGGGAGGCGCGAGCTGAGCCCCGCTGCCGGCCACGGYGCCCATCTCCCCATCGCTCCACCAGGCGAAGCACAGCGTGCCCGTCACCAGCAGCACGGCCCCGGTGATGGTCACTCCRTAGCGGAAAGTGGAAGCCACCATTCTTCACAAAGAGTCCTTGCACCAAAGAGTTGGGGGGAGACGACCGAAGCAACGCATGAGAGAGCCCGCGACCTGAAATACAAGAAAGGGACTGGGTTTGAGGGGGACAATGTTACAGCTTCCATGGAAAAAAAACCTCCMAGAGGAGAAAACTGCTAAGCTAGGACCTCCCTGTGGGTTGGATRCTTCGGTGTCATCTTCAACTATTTGTCATTGACTGATCTCTGCTGTCAGAAAGGGCATTTCCACCCTCTCAAATGGGAACCACACTTGTGCCGGGGGGGGGACGACCCATGTGCAGGGTGAAGACAGCTACCAGATGGACTTGCAGCCTTTCCAATAGCCTCCCAAGAATGTCCTCGTTTTAAAGAAATCACCCAGCGCTCCTCTCCAGGCAAGAYGAAAACTGCAGCCAGTGTAACTAAGTAGTCAGCTCCAGGGACTGGCATATTTCTTGTCTTTGGATTTGATTCCAGACGTCCTCCCAAACTTGGAAAAACGCCAGCTGGGTTTATGATCAAAGCAAAGCTTATGAAAGAGGTTGGGGAAAGGGACATAAATCTGAGATGTCATCGCTTCCAAATCAGATCAGAATTATCAGGGCACATGTTTTCTCCTCTGAGACTGGATGTAAATCAGTCCTGCAGTGACAGTAGGTGTCTGGCATCGCTGCTCAGAAGCCCACAGCCCAGGAGATCCGAGGCTGCGCTGCCTCCTGCTTTCTCAGGGAAAAGGGCCAAGCAGCATCTCTGAAAGTCACGGAGCTGCTGTTTCAAGGGAAAGACGGCTCAGCCGCTGGCAAACCAGGGGACCTCGCCTAGGGATCACTCCCAAGATGCTGGGTGAGGAGGGACCCACGGGAGCTCTCCCATGGCTGATGGAGCCCACAGTAGCTGAGCTCCCCTCTGTGACCMAGCTCAGGTCAGGGATCTGTGCGGGAATTAATCTGCATCTCCATTAAAAGTCAGGAATCTGCTGGAGACAAGCTAAACCCTCTCGGGGAAGACCAGATGACTCCTCTTGGTAGCGAACGAGCTATTTAGAGGGCTCTGAGCGCTCAGCTGTGGTTGTGTCCCAGTTCTCCAGCAACGTCCCTAGACTGTTCAGCGCTTGGGAAATCCTGCAGCATTTAAACCCGCCTGCAGCTACTTGCCTAGATATTCAGGGTAACAGATGCTCGGCTTTCCCACCACCCCGTTTGCTGGGGTGGCCCTGGCAGCCCCGGCATCGGGGGACGGCGCAGGCACGCGGGCAGCTGCCAGGACCTCAGGCGAGGAGGTAAATCGCTCACTGCCATCAGCCAGGGACTGAAGGCAACATGAGTTTGGCGCRCACACACCCCACCCGCCCCCGGTTTTGCTCTCAGCCTAAGGAAATGAAAAATTAAAACCAACACAGATGATAGATTATCRTTTGGGACATGTCCCTCTCTTCTGTCATTGCATATCGCCCTGGAAGGATGAGGGACCGCTGAACTCGGTGTTCCTGCTATGCTGGTCAGGGGCTTTGAGTCAACAGACCGCTGAGATATACGCAGCTCTTATCGATCCAGCTGTTGCGTCCCATCGCAAGAAACTCCAGAGGAGAAGAGGGTTCCGTTTACTTTGAAAGCGGGACTCCGTAACCAGAAGGCCAGAAACGCGGCTGTGTGGGTGAACGGCGGAACTCCAGCGCTCGCTCCCTCGTCCCGGGGAGGCGGGCGGGAGGCAGGGCCTGGCCGTCTGAGCGGAYGCTTCGGGCGATTGGTTTTGATTTCTTGTTAAATATGTGTGTGTGGGGGGGTTCTCCCCGGTAAAATACAACRTCATCTGGGAGACAATCCCCAAAGTGCTCTACTTACAATAGGAAAAACGCACATTAAACAAAGTTTTGAATGAAGCCAGGCAGGATGCTTTTTTATTCTGCTTAAGCCTCATGCTGTCTGCTGAATTAAGACCAGCTTAACAGATCGCTGTTGCTGGTAAATGCCGCTGACTCCGGAAGAGTCTGCTGAATCTTCTCACAGCATCGTCACGAGCTGAGAGCAACATCCCTTCCCCGGCACGGGAAGATCTGGGGAGGGGGCTGCTGATTTCTCGTCTCTTTGGCACTCCACATCGCTTTCTCCACCCCAGCAAGCAACAGACATTTATTCCTAGGGCTTTAGGACGCCCTACCATGGACTAACCAAGCAGTGCCAGCAACAGGAGAGGCAGTGACATCCCTGCATTCCTCCTCTAGCCCTGCTCGCCGCCCAGCAAGAAGAGGCAAGCTCAGCTCCCTCCTCCGCCTGGGCACTTACTGGGAAAAGAAATGAAGGCTCCGAGTGAAACAGGTGAGGCAAAGGCAATAAACAGCGACCCACAGAGAATAAATTGTTTAGGAGACTCCCCCAGGTCCTCGCCTGCCATTTTGAAAATTCCCCTGCATAACATTGATATAAACTCATTTTTCATGCTCTAAATGAGCTTTCCAGCCCTCTTCAAAAACCAAGCTGCACGTTGCATCATTTTATCCTGAAATCTGTGAGGGAAGAGCCAACGCGAAGTCGGGAGCACCAGGCAGAGCCCAGAAGGTCAAGATGAATTCAGTGTAATCAAGGCCGGGTGAAATTATGTTATTTCAAGCAGCTATTTATCAGATGGGCCCACTAAATGGAAATCCAAATTACTTTGCAGTGAAAGAAAGACCATACGATCTAATCTATATTTAATGAAGAAACACAGTGAGAAGTGAGACTTATGAAACTCGCAGGAGGACTGCAGGACTCGGAGCCCTGATAACATGCTACGTCTTTCGTCTCTAGGTCATGAGCTCAAACCCCACGGCGGGCTGGCCTGCTGCCAGCTCTCCCCACCAGCAGCCGCAAAGTCACCGGGAGGGAAGGAGTTTGTGTTTCTTGCCCGTGGCCAGGTAGACCTTCCCTTCAGGAAGAGGGGACACGCTTTGGTGCTCCCTTTTGAATAGCGGCGTGGGGAAGGGACTATCAGAGACCTGTCAGAGATGCAATTAGATGCCGTTAGAGACCAGCCTCCTCCAGCACACCACCAAACTCTGTAAGGAGGAGCCGGTAGAGAAGTGGGCACACATGGGTTTTCAGAGCAGTAGGTGCTCAGAAGAGCGTGAGAGGACACTGCTGACCTGCTGGATCCCATTGCTTTTAAGAGCATTGCATTCTCCAGGAAAAACTGTAGCCAATATAGTTGGGGAAGAAAAAAAAAACAAAGCCCAGCAGCTCTCTCTAGCAAACTCTGTGGAAATTACAGGTCACTCTGAACTGAAAACCTGCATTGAAATGGCAGCAAATGTTGAAACATTCAGATCTTGCAATCAACTGAAGTGTCAGCAGTTTCCTCAGGAAGGTACGTGGCCAGAGATGTGGAGTCAGGCACCGGTAGTTGGTCCTGGCCAGGAAGGACGCAGCTGCCACTGCTGTGGGGTGGAGTTTGAGGTGGTCCAACATCCCAGTCATCCTTCCCCCATCAGTGCAGCCTCCTCAGAAGCCCAGGAAACGGTTCAAAACTAGCAGGCCCTTCCCAGCAATTGCTCCCCATCCATAAAAAAGGCAGAACACTGCTCAGTTTTGCAGCCAAGGCAGCTGCAGGTAAGGTGAGACCATCTGCAGAATCTGCACCCTCCAGCCTGCAGCTGAGGCCCAGCCAGAGCAGTGCAGGTTGGCTGGTTTGAGTCCACCAACTGCAGTGGAAAAATCACTTCCGCGATGTGGAGGCAAGGGGTGAGCAGAGGGAGGGAACGGCTCTCAGGATCTGACTGATTCTGTTAACGCTGCCTTTCCTGGAGTCCTGCAATTGTATAAAGTCCTCAGGTTCTGGTTAAGAAAAATGCTGCCAGTGAAAAGAGAAGGTGTCAAAGCTCCTAATTGCCTTGGTCGAGGAGGAAACTTGGGCCACGTGATCTGAACGCACCCCTACAAGGAAACCGTGAGCCGACCACGCGTTTCGGCCTGGAGCGCTGTGCACATCTGCAGCAAAGCTCTGCGAGCAGCTTCTCCCTCCACCTCTGCAAACAGCAGCAAGGGGGAGGCTGGCAGCAGAGGTAAGCCGCAGAGCTGGGAGAGGTGACAGATTGACAGCTCGAGACAATAAAGTCGTCTTTCCTGACAAAATSAGCGCAGCACGGGGAGCAACGCTAAAAGCTTCTCCAGCCTCCCCAGCAAAGCGTTCCTCCACCGAACCCGCGGGGGCGGTTCCTACGTGCTTTATTGCATTAGCGTCAAACAGGTCCCTCGCCAAAAGCCCTGCCTGTCCCCTCTCAGGCTAGGACAGCTCTCCTGAGCCTCTTTCAGGAGGCCTTCAAACATGCAATGTGTCTCTCAGTGTACCAACCACCGGGAAAAGAGCCCAAGGGAGCGCGGGGCGGAAGGGGAGGTGTGAGACCRCGGCAGGAGGGAGCATGCCCCTGCCCGAACCGCTGCTGTCCCAGTGTGCTCCGGGCTCTGCCCCACAGGCACAAGCGCTTCTCACCACCCAGCGCATCGAGTGGCCTCCYGAGCATTTCCAATGCGGACTTTCAAGACAAGGCTGCCCCTCCGAAGACTGCTATTCCCTCAGTCCAAGCACACACCTCCACCTTCCAATACACTTTGACATTTTGTTCTGCCCAGTCTCTCCCTTGACCTGCTTCTGAACAGTCCTCATGGGAGAAAAGGATTTGCATGTTGCATGTACGAACAGACATGAGCGTTAACAGTTTACACAGTTCCAGTAAGATGCTGAGAATAGCATTCCCCATATAAAGTTATGCAGATGGTGATTCATAGGGTCTACTAAGCATTACTCAGAAAAACAATCTTTCCCAGAGGCACAAGAAATGAAAAGAGTTTTGAATCTCTCCCACTGCCATCAAGTGGAAAACCACCTCCACAACCCGTCCTTCCACTGCAATTGCCAGAGACTTTTAACCAGTGACAAACGCACCAAGAGGAATGCCGTGAAGAAACGTGCTGAAGCGCGAGCGTATAATTAAAAAGATTGCATCCTGCCTTTATCTGAATTTACTGTTGCTGTTGTTGTTATTATTATTACTTGTTAGGCTTTTTGGTTCCAGTCCAAACCAAAGTTACAATCAGGCTTTTCAAGCTCTGACATTCTTAACCGCCGGAATGCAGGCTCGGAGCAGATCGCACAGTTTGCAAGACAAGCCCTCGCGTAACGAAACATGCAGTCGCTCTTCCGAAACCTCCCCACATCTGCGGACGCTCCGGCTCAGAAAGGCAAAGGAGCAGCCAGATTTCGGCGCCCCGAAAGCGGAGCCGCTCGCACCGGTGGCCGCCCACCACCGCAGC
This sequence comes from Apteryx rowi, assembly GCF_003343035.1. Lineage (NCBI taxonomy): Eukaryota > Metazoa > Chordata > Aves > Apterygiformes > Apterygidae > Apteryx > Apteryx rowi. The sequence goes on from NW_020450765.1 coordinate 551,885, forward strand.
CGCGGGGCCGGGCTGCTCGGCAAAAGTAACTTCGGCCGGCGCCGCAGCCCGCCGAGCACCCGCGGCCTCTGCCCGTCGGGGCGAGCGGCGATTCGGCTCGGGACGGAGAAGCGACCGAGCAGGCGGCTTCTCGCCGCCGAGTTTGCAGCCCGCGCGACCCCCCGCACCGGGCTCGGCCCGTACTCACCGCCCCGCCGCCGCCGCCGGCCCCTCTC
>NW_020450765.1:552284-567234 GCF_003343035.1 Apteryx rowi
GCCCCGCTCCGCTCCGGCTCGGTCCCGCCGGGGCGTCCCGCTCCGCTCCGCTCCCGCCCCGCCGGGGCACCCTGCTCCGCTCCGGCTCGGTCCCGTCGGGGCTCCTCGTCCCGCTCCGGTCCCGCTGGGGCGCCCCGCTCCGCTCCCTCCCCGCCGGGGCGCCTCGGTTCGCTCCGCTCCGGTGCGGTGCGGTCCCGTCGGGGCGCCCCGCTCCGCCCCGCTCCCGCCCCGCCGGGGCGCCCCGGCTCCTCCCGTGTTCCAGCCCCCAAAAAAGAGCAAAGCAAAAAGAAAATAGCCCCCGCATGCACTGCATTCTCCCGGTTTTCAAGGCGGCGTCGTGCTTTGAGCGGGGCTAATCTCATGGGTTTGGGAGCTGGGACGGGAAGGTCCGTCAGGGTTTGGCTGTAAGGCTTCTCGTGCATGCGGCTTTTCCGGCTGGCGTTCAATAGATTTGGGGTGCACGGCAGAGCGTTGTGCTTCTGACAGGTGGCACAACACGAGCACAGACCCTGGGTGCCCCTGGGGTGCAGGAGTTAGCGAGGGAAGCGCCGGAGCAGGAGCTGGGAGGGGGAGGTTCAAGCTGGAGAGCAGATGGGTCTATGCTGGGGCTGGGACACTCACCGCCCTGCCGTTGGGACACCCACACTGGAGCATATGGGTGATCTCTGCCACCAGCTTGCTTTGTGACCTCTTCAGTTCTCTTCACTTCTCTGTCAAACACTGCTGTTATCCCTTTCCCCACTTCCAGATGGATCTTTGTACCTTGCAGTGTGTCTATATCTGGATTTTAAACAAGCTGAGGCTGTTCTGATCTAAGGGCTGGGATGATCTGTATGATTGACATCAGGATTTCTGCATGCTTCCTAATCATACAGGTGAAAGTTGGATTTTATTAACAGCTGTCGTGTCGTTATGTGCTATTTGTGTGCCCTCCCAAAGCTCTATTGTATTGCTCTCAAGATACAGCTGCACTTACCTGTCGGATTAAACCATTTCTATGGATACATCTGCACTGTAGTCGAACTCTGTGGGCTTACAGCTCCTGATCTTGCTGGTTCAAAAGCAGCTCGGGGTTTTTCTGCACAGGCTGCAGGGACTGATGTAAAGCCTTATCATGTAATTCAGATATGCTTCATATGTGTTTGGTAACGGCTCAGCCTAGCTGAATGCTTGTGAGTATACAGCACCTTTTACCTGAAGACACCAAAGTATTTTACAAATGGAACCAGAGAAACTGAGGCACAAGGAGTGAGAGTTCATGGAAAAGCAGGCTCAAAAGGGGGCCCTGAAACCTGAACCTAGTGCACTGGGCTATTCTACCATGAAGGCTTGTGGATGTTTGTAAAACACCTTGAGGCTCACAGGTTATGGGTTTTGTGTAAGCATCATGTCTTGTAAACTGAAACTTATCCTATGTAATCTTGCTGACTTTGAGCTCAAGATTTCTTAGTCATGGCACGTGGGTCTTTTTTCTTTAATCTAGACTGATAGATCTCTTAATGCAGATTAGAAAGGCCCTTTGGAAGGCTGGGTCTCCATCTCAAAAGAGCGTGATATAGGGGTCTCCAAGGCCAGGGCCCTAGCATGGCCTCACCCCCTCAGGCTGGGATGCAGCACAAGCCTGAGCCAAGAAAGCTGGCTTTGAGAAGACCTGCTCTGCAAGTGGAGTGCCAGGCTGCCATCATCTCATCACAGCTAGACAGTCCCTAGACTACTTCTAGCAGCTAGAAGTGCCCGGCTTTGTACATGAAGGGCCAAGTGACGTCAGAGGAAGGGCTTTGAACTCTGGGATCCAATCCGTTGTAACAGATCCCAGGCCTCCTCCAAACATATGGTCAATGTTCCTTGGCAGGACAGAGTTTCACCCAAAGATGCCAGGAGAGAACATCCGGATTTGTCTGTCGCAGATACACCGGTGCTGAGCACTTGCATTAACAGCACCTGTCATGCATGAGGAACACGGGCACTATGAATCACCGATTCCCCTATTAAAGGACAATGACACATGTTTTCTTGCTCATCACATGCTTGTACTTTATTTTTAACTGAAATTTGATTGTTAAGTGGATTCTGAAGCACTTCAAGGCGGCGCTTGCACATGGCTCTGTGTGCCCTTCCTAGCACTGGACTATGCCAACATAAGGTAGGACTCAAGTGGTYCAAAGTAACAAAGCATTTCTGGCCCTTTTGTCTTCAGCTTCATAACCAGCAAGGATCTTCCATTTTCTCCTGCGATCAAGGCTACAGGGAGACACAAACCATGACAAATATTTTGCAACAGAACAGAGGTTCTAGGTTTGTCTGGTTAGCAGCACCTTGGCCAAGCTTCATTCTCTATCTCTGCAAGCTTTCCTGCTGGCATACAATGTGCTTAAACACACCTGGGGGTCAGGACGCAGACAAAGAGCTTCTCCAGAGGGCTCCAGATCTTAGCGACTACATCGGCACTGTTCTGTTGGTCATTCCTGCTTGCCATCTGCGACTGGAGCAGAGTCCAGCTTTCCATCTGCCAGCCGAGATGTTTCAAATTCATGCCTCCCTTCAGAGCCAGGGATACCTCACTGTGCCAGGACCACAGTTGGGCTGTATTAGCCCATTGAGTGTCCAGTGGAAGAGAACAGAGATTTTTATAGATGTAAGAGATATCAGTCCATCATATCCTGGAGCTCACAGGTCACAGCAGGCAATTCCCAAACGCCAACATCAGGCACCCCTTCCAGGATATGCTGACTGCAACGCTTCAGATCTCCAGTGTCTACCTCCTGGGCCAGCTGGTTCCTTCACCCACACATGGTTCAGCTTGGCTCTCATTCCTGACACGTCTGCCCCTTGCACATCACCGCCTCACAACAACCCACAAACGGGGCAGACAAGATAATTGCACTTTGGCTTCATGTAGTGTAAGGTAAAGGGAAGCAACAGAGCTAAGAGCGTTCCCACAAGGGCTGCAGCCAGTGCCCCTGAGAGTGCAAGCACAGGACAGTACCGGAGGTCTCCAAGGGCATAAACACAAACCAGAAATAGCCAGTTGCTGGCCACTGAAGGAATGCAACATTGAGAGCTGGGGACAACCAATTTTAGGGCATAATTAAGAAAGAATATCTGTCCAAAATATGTAAAGCATCCCATACATGGAGAAACCACAATGAAGATAACAAGACRATACAAAAGACAGTTACAGCCCCTGCAAGAACAGGAACAAAGGAAGAACTGAGAAAGAAAAATTRTTCCAGTAATTGCCACCCCCAGGTAAGGATGCTGAGCCTGAACAACGCTGCCACTTAAACAGCAGCAGGTTCTCCCCTCCCTTTGGCAAGGAAAAGTGCTGCTTTTTGATTCACCGCTCACCACGTTTTGCTGCTGCAGCAAATCATATGTAAAATAGTATATTTTACCACATAATCAGGCTAAGTAAATTAGAATTTTAAATACCTCTGTATGTGTGTGTGTGTGTGTGTGTGTGTGTGCGCGCGCATGTGTGCATTTTCTGCTCCATCCCTCCAACATGACAAGGTGGTGGATACCAGAGCACCAAGTCAGAGTACATTTGGATGCACCAGGGCACTGAGTCCAGAGAAGAACAGTCCAGACATACTTGGTTGTTACCACAGGCAGGAAACATTTTATGGCCAGGTGTAAACACACTGTGCAGCTTCAGGGAAAGACACTTCTGGGAGGCGACACATCTGGAAAGACAGGCCCATTCAAGATTGCTCCAGGGACTTCCCTGTCCCTTGGGGAACCAGCACCAAGAGAAAACATTCATATGCAGGTCAGCCATTTGTGTAGGAACCAGCTGAACCACACAAAGTGTAGTTGCAACACACAAGGAAGGGTCAGCCCTCCTACCTGTCACACCGCCAGGCGAGCCCACTCTCCTGCTCCCTGCTGGTTACTGGAGTCACCTGGGATTCTCAGAGTTGGCGTAGACCTGCACCCTCTTGGTCAGTAGCCTTGGGCAGGCTGGGAGGAGAAAGATGGGGATCCTGGCCTGGCCTGAAAAGCATAGCTGATGGTGCAGAGTCCTGCACGACAGAGGTTTCTCTCATCTCTGTCCAGGAGGTCCATCAGAGTCCGAGCTAAGGTGTCCGAGCCTCTTCTCCCCTCTTCTGGGAGGCATAAAGAGGTCAACCCTGCTTTTTGCTTCTTAGCAACAGGATGAGGCAAGCCTCCCTGCCAGAGACCTCATACCTGAGACGGGAGTGATTCCACCCTTGGCCAGGACGTACGTCTCTCTCAGTGATTTGGCACTCCGACCGTGCTCCCACGCATCCGGTGCCCGTATGAAGAGGAAGGCTCGGACTCCCCCAGCACCCAGCTGCCCCCAGCCACTGCTCGGCAGGCGGCAGCAGCACCATCATCATCAAGGTGGTGCCTTCCTACAAGGGAGCACACTAAAGCATGTCTGAAGAGGCCTTACGGGACATATGTCAACAGATGCATTTCTCGTCAGCACGGACCGTCAGGACACCAGCAGAGGGTAGGTGGATGCAGCCTACCAAACTGATACAATGTGCAGAGACTAGGATGTGCAGATGGGAAGGAGTTCGTACACCCAGCACATATAAAGCAAGGGAGGAAACCTCCCGCTGTTTATCTGTGCCTTAATTTGCATCTTCYTAAAATGCCTAATTAGTTGGGTTTGTTGATATACTGGCTCAGTCACTCCTATTTAATCCAGTTAATAAATCTTAATGCTGAAAATATTTGTCCTACACCTTCAAATGATGCAATTTTCACCAGTGTCCTAGGCTTATTTAAGGTTGAACCTTCAACTGGCCTTAGATCTCCTCTTGGTTGTCCTACTGTATGGAAAATTTGAGGGTGTGGGACTATTTATTCTTTCTATCCAGCTGGAAAAGCCTAGCATTTAGATGTGAAAGGTGATTATCCCAAGGGCCATAAAAAGGTGTTTCCTTGTTGTGAGCATCTCCAGCTTCAACAAGGAGTATCCTCTTTGTGGACAGCTATTTTTTGCCCATTTTGCACATATATTTTTTATTTAATTCCAATGACTTTTACTGTATTTGAACGATAACAGAAGAGCAAGATCTGTAGAAACTACATTCAGCTCTATCACTTGTTTGAGATCATTTTCTGAAATGGTTTCTACACTAGCAAGATTCTGGGCCCTGACACACTGAGTGTTTGTTTTAAAGCTTAAAAGTGCAGTAGCCCAACTGTAATGATGTCCTAACCACAGTTCAGCACCAGAGTCTGCAAAGCTGCACCACACCGAGGAACATAACTGTGGTGGGAAGTCCTGGAAAGGAAGAGGTGAAGATAGTCTCCTCCCACAGAGAGCTTTATGGATCAACAATGATCTGAAAGTCCCTCTGCTGTTCATTTGGGACTTTTGCCATTACAGCATCAGGAGGTTGATACACCTTCTTCTGCTGATGCTGTCGTGTAGACAAGGGGGCATGTTTAAAGCTGTGGGATTCCTGTAAGGGAAATTCCTCTTTGGTAAATGCAGCTATTAAGAGCTTCCTAGGAACAAGTCTTTCCACCAAATCTGTAAAGGCTGGAGATATCAGGGACTCCAGAAGCATTTGAAATTTTCCCAAAAAGGGCTGTGCGTGTGTGAAGAGTTAGATCCTAATGCATCTGCTCAATCTTTAGTCAAGCAAAACTTGCCTTGAGCTCCTGGAGATTTTTGCATTAGGGAGACCCAATACATTCTGCACGTTTCATGTTTGGGCCTCTTTTCTGGGAACAGGTACAATGATTGTGCTAGTGCTTCTGTAACCCACCAGTCAGGACGTCTCATATGCCCTTCTTACAGGGCACTCTACAGATAAGAATATGCTAGAGTATTAGCTGCCATTTAGCTCAGGGTGGAGAAACATTGGTTTTCAGCTCTGCAGACCCCTCGCTCAAGCCTGAATGTCAGCTGTGAGTGTAGCTATCACAGCTGGGCAGAGAGAGCTATCAAAGATCTGTGTTGGCTGCATAAAACATGGCAAAAGTTAGCTTTATTCCATAGCTTGAATACATGAAGTGGAAGCTCCTGTTTATCCTTGATTCCAAATGCTAATGTCCAAAAAAGTAGCAAACACTTAAAATAAAAGATAAAATTGGTTAAAGGATAGCAGAGTTCCAACAAACTCAGTGTTACACCAGGGATAAACATTCAGCTACACTGTCATGTTCAAGAACCTTGTGAAATCTTAACGTCTCTGCTGCGCTCAGCTATTACAATGGTCTACAGGGAAGAGGTAATAGGCATTTCTTTTTTCAGCACAGAAATGCAAAAGAGAAGCCTAAAAGCAACCTTAATTCTGATTTTTAGACGAGGACTCTTGTGGTTGCCACAGTGTATRAATCCACTAGGAAGCCCTTGGAGTCCAATACAAACCATACCCAGCGCAGAGATGCTCTGCAGCTAGTTACCTTTCCCGGTTTCCCTGCATTATCTCACCTTGCTTGGAATCAGGCTGCCTACAAGCAGTTCTTTACCTTGGTGGTCTGTGCTGTGAGGTTGCTGAGGGATATTATGCTGCCAGCAAGCCTTATGAAACTTTTGTTGTAGCCATGACGGCCTGAGGAGATAAGCAAGGTATGGCTGAAAGGAGAAGAAATACMTTTTATTAGACCAAGTGATATGTAGCTGGGAAAAAACAAAACATGCTTTCAGGCACAGAAGCCTGTCTTCAGGTCAGAGTACTTGGGRCTGCGTCTGGTAGTCAGAGAGTTATAGATGGTAAGTCCTTTGGGAAAGATTCTGTGTTTCTTACGTGAGCTTAGATGTCRTTGTTTTGTTTGGTTCTTTCTTCTTCATGTTGTGCGGTCTCACTTTCAAACAGCAGATGTCAWTATCTTCCATAGAGCAGCAGTGAGGATGCTCTGGCTGTACTGCTATGCCCGTAAGGTTGTCCACTTTTTTCAAAGACTGCAACTTTATCTATTGACCTAATAAAAGCTGTTATTTCTCCCTGCATGCCCTGACTTATTTCTTACCTGGAAAATTCACATCTTTTTACTAGAGTTTCTAAGTAACCGAAGACAATTTTAAAACCATGCAAAAATGACAGAAGGCATGTTTGGGAAATAAAGAGCTGCAGCTTCTCCATAATGGCATTAAATATATCAGARCCAAGCTGCCTGCAGATATAAACACATTGCCAGTGAAGTTCACGGCTCTGTCAACAGTGAATTTGGCTCACAACCTGGTTAGCTCTGTGGCTTGAGGCTCTGTGGAGGTCTCAATCCCAGTATGTTCTCCTGATTTACTCCTGAAAGAAACAGCAATAACAGCAGCTTTCTCTTAAAGAAGTGTATGAGCAGATGGTGCCTCTCTCTACCCTCGACCATGTCAAAGAATGGATCCGACAGCGGGCAGGGAGAACGAGAAAGACGTGAAGGTAAGTAACAAGATGAAGGAGGGGGTGTAATGTCATGCTGCAGATGGGAATTGCTCTTTTTGCCAGGCTCCTCTGAACTCATGTATGATTCATACCTTGGAAATCTCAAGACTTTCCTATATGCCAAAGATCTTTACCTATTACTATGTGGAACTGGAAAACACTTGGGTCTGTCCTAAGCCCTGAAGTGTCAGGCCTGCAGATGGCCCTTGCAGCTGAAATGAAGGTCTTCTCTAATACCCTTTGGATACTCTGGAAGATGTTTTGGGGARCTAAGGCACTTGTTAAAATGCTCCCGTGCCCCTATACATCAGCCCCAGCCTTGGGTGAGGATTGCCTTGCTGATATGCARCTGACTGAATACCACACTCATTTCAAATACTGCTGAAGCAAAATGTAAGTAAAAATGTTTATTCACAACATCTAAAACAGATAACATAATTACATATGTTTATAAAGGCACATGTGAAGAAACAGATGGAAAACCATCCCTAAATTGYTTATATTCAGACTGAGAAACGGTCTCTATCTCCCTTATCCAGAGGACTTACAGTCCTCTTTTGACAAGGTCGTAAGTCAGCATGTCAGACTCTGTGAGGACCTCAGAGAAAGCACCCGTAAGAAGTAGCATCCTTGAGGCAGCACAYGCTATCCCTGATGGGGAACATAGACTTCCCTAGTTGGTGCCCCTGTGAAGTCTTCTGGGGCCTAGATATTTAACCTTTCTCCCCCAAATTTATCCTATCCTTTCCTTAACTAAGAGATAGCCTGGTTCCTCATCTTAATTAAAAGAGTGTAGTTTCACTTCATTGGAGGTGTAAATACTTCTATGTCAGAAAACTGTCAACTCTTRTTGGCTGACTACTCCTAGCCTTGAAGAGGGATAAAACTTTCTCCTCCCTTGGTGATTCACTGTGCCYCTTTCAGCATGAAATACATCTTACACTGGTCCTATAATCCACATTAGTCTGGACATGCGCAGACATCCAAATGCAGTAAAAKTACAGAGCTTATTACAGGCTTTTGACTGATAATAGAGATACTGGTAAATAACCATACTGGGATGACAATGGTTTACTGCAGACGGAKTCCCACTTTTCTTAAGCATTTTGTAGAAAATGGGCCTAGCTGTGGCCCATAGAGAGGGCAGAAAGAGACAGAAACCAGTTGTGTGAGTCTGCAGCTCAGTACACGAGGCTTGAGAAGTGTGCCTAGGTTTAACATGAGCTGGAAACAGGATCTGTGTGTTTATCCATTCTCAGATCTATTTTGGGAGTCACAAGATTTCTGTGCATGGGTATAGAAAAGGCCATTGCTCCCCACTGCCACGGTTTCTCAGACATCACATTTCTACCCTTGCTAGAGGCAGGAAAAAATTATTCTTTGATTGTGTCAGGAGGTACCAGAATTACCGTCTTGTTTTACTAGATATTGCTATAATCAGGATTGCCAAACAGCAGTTTACAAGAGAATCCTCCAGTTCTTTTATTAAAGGAGCCTCTGAACAATCATATTCTCCTCACCTTCCCCATGCATAGACCTTTGCCCGTCATGTATTTTCAGGCATGAGAACCAGTCTATTTATTTAGTCCTCATTCTGAAATTGCTCTGAATCTCTGTGAGATGATATACATGAGGGAGCACATCCTACCACTCRTGATAGAAAGGGGCATCAACCCCTTTTCAAACCCTCCAGCTTCCTTCTATTCATCTTCATATATGCGGAAGTTGCTTCAGAATGTGGATTGCGACAAAGGCACATCTACCATCRACAGAAGATAAGCAATTTAGAGGGACGTAGAATGGGCTTAACAGATACCAAAATCAGGTTTTGACCTGATTATATACTGCATTTTCTAGTGAAAAAAGGGCATTTGTAGTCTATCAGCATAATACTGAACCATTTTAAATATGCCTCCATTTATCCCTGATAAGACTAATACAATTCCTTATTATTGGAACAATGGTATATTTTTGTCACCCTTAATTATTAACTTATCCAGTTGTGATTGCTTTGCTTATGAAAAGGATACAATTGTTATATAACCAACATTTTTAACTGATTCAGCTGTTTCCCTCCTTTTTTATTTTGATTACAGCATTTTTATTTTTCTTTGGCATAGTAAGAAAAACCAAAGATCTAGATCCTAAACTGAGTTGCACTTACACTGATGTTTTTGGAGCATGGCCTGGAGTTTTACCAGTTTATGTCATTTGGGAGTGGGCCCACAAAATTTTTAAAATGTTGAAATAAATGAAACCAGACAGGTGACTGAGTGACAGCATTGGGAGAGAATGGGCAGCAAAAGTCTTAGCTTTATTTGGAGGAAAAGCGCCCACAAGTACATTTGATACTAGGAGACTGAACACACACAGAGATTTCCTGGAAGCTGAAAATGGGAGAAAAAATTGGTCTTTGCAGCAAAATAACTTCCAGTGTTTTCCTCTGGTGATACCGGCAAGCCTTCAATGTCAGGTTGCCCCAGAACACTTTTTCGTATGTTCCCACAGCACCAGCAGCTCCAAGCCAGAGGAGACAACAGCTGCAGACAACTGCCCTCAAGACAAAGCTCATCCTGGGCGTCCCGGAGGCCACTGGTGCACGTGTCTATTATACCATGAGCCTGAAACAACAGGTTTATGCATGGGGGTCCTTACAAAGATTGCAGCTACTTTCTGATCCCCAGCAGAGTCCGTGTCTCCAGGAGCAGCTGGCTGCAAAGGAATGGAGTTGCTTCTCTGACTGCTGTCCTTGCTCACCCTCAGACAGCCTCGTGCGCAGAGCCAGGGGGGCTACGAAGCCAACTTTTGGTTCATCACCACTCTGSTCATCACCACCCCCAAGACGGCTTCCTCTCCTCCACTGCTCACACCTGAGGAGCGTAGCCCACCAGAGTTTGTGATTTCAGTGCTGGATGCCCAGTTCCTTCAGCAACCAGCTTATCATGCAAGCTACCTTGTCACAGCCRTTTCATTTTTGCTGCTAAGGACACTGGCCCCCACGACAATGAAGCGAGGGCTGAATTCCTTTCCCAGACCAGCTTTCTGTTTTGACAAGTGATTCTTTTTATAAATCCCAGACAGAGTGCCTTTTCACAGGGAGTTGTAAAGCTGGATTAAATACACGTCAGAGAGAATACACGAAAGCTCTCGCAAGTTCTGCGGTGTGTTTATTTCAGCAGGGCTGCGAATGTGCTGACCGGTGGCTGACCTTGCTTCCTGACACAGCACGCAGCCACCAAAGGGGGGGCCAGGTTCTGCCRTTTGCAAATTTTCCAAATTTCATTTCGCACCCTCCCTCTGCTTCCTCCCAAAATGAAGACTGGGGTTTCTCCAGCCAACAGGACAAGCTTCTCTGTCAGCATTACTGCTGCCATCCTATTGCATAATCAAAATATAAAGGCAGTTGACCAGCTGGGCGAAAAATGTGCTCCTGAGGCTTACATAACACTCGCCATCCCCCACTGAGCAATAAGGCCTCCCAATGACACCCCTGCATGCTGACTAAATGCTACGGTCCTCTCCTCTGCAGACGCAGAAACTGGGGCCATGCACTCAAATGGCTTGTCTGCGGTCACAGAAAGCTTTGTCAGCAGCATGAACATTTCTGTACTTGCCTACCTAAAGGCTGCCTTCTGTTTTTCTCCTTCCGAGATTTTGGCCTCTGAAGCTGGGATGGAGCCCAGTACACCTAAATCCACAATAATCCGTTGCTCTGCATGGGCACTGTGCAAGCACATAGGGCAGGGGATTCTTGTTTCCTTGTTCCGCCTTGGACCATTAGAGTTATTCCTTCTTTCAGCAAAGCCTTTCCCCGTGCGAACATGGTGAACGGAGCCCTGAGTGGACAAGGGAAAGGCAAGGAAGAGAAAGCACGGCACCTTCAGGACTAGGCGTGCTGAACTGGCTGGGCTACGCACCCAAAGACCCTGTCCCAACTGCGTCATGGCCATCACAGATGTTAAACAAGATCTTGCACGTTATGTTAAATCTACCTACAACTAAAACAGCCTAACCATCCTGAGGATCCTTGCCTCGGCCTTCAGATGGAGTTTCACTTTCTCTGAGAGCTACCTGGCAATTTCTAAAGTAATTATAATCCCACTGTACTTTTTGATAGATTTTCCTACAGTTACCACACCTACAGTTGCCATACTAAACCCTCAGTCCTCATCAAGTCATCATGCATCGTTACTCCCTCACTTGAAATATTCGTGAAACCTGGGAAGCAAGGTTCTCAATAATGGATATTGTATTCCCAAATACCTTTTAAAAAACACCATCTGGAAGCCAGGCAGTTGAGCGACATTAGATAAATCACATTCTTCCCATACACCATCTAAAGAGAAGCTTTTCTAAGGTGTAAATCAGACTGAATCAAACATCAGTAGAAGATGAATCCTTATGTCTCGTTGCTGTCTTTTGAAATCTGTGGTCTACTGGACCTTGCATCTGTGCATCCAAGTGAAGAAAGGACGCAAGGATCCACCCCAATTCCTAAGTCCCTGTCTTCAGACAAGTAGGACAGTTACACCAGCTGGTTTCCATTTAGAAACACACTACCTGAAGGACTTAGTGTTGTTTGGCTGCCCTTCCTCACGTTCCTTAGAAATTTACCCCAACCCCAGCATGCTGTAGTCAGGTGTTAAGTGGGGTACACGCTTCTGCCTCCTAGCGCAGCCCTGCTCCATCTGAGAAAGGCACAGAGCACTCCCCAGGCCAGGCTGGTGTTAAATCTTGCTGTGGCATAAAGTGACTTTGTTCTGTCACAGGTAATCCATTAGCACGTGTCACTCCTCTGGAATATTCTGGCATTTATTCTGACCTAAGCAGTTTAGAAAACTGCTGATAATATTCCTCTGTATTTTTTCCTTAAAGGCGTTAAGCTGAAATTTGACATTTTTCTTCAATTACTAGATGTAAGGTATTTAGGATTCATTCAGCCCACATCCAGAACAACATGTGTCAACCCGTCAAATTTATACAGAATGGCCCACTTGTAGCCTACATCCTCCAACACATTTTTCATTCGAGCTGGTTGAACATACTTTGTTTTTTTCAGTAGAGGGAGCTTCTCACATACCAATCTGAACACCACGTCAGTTGAACTGTCTGAAACCACATCCCCTTTCTGACAGTACCAGCTTTGTGCAAAACAAAAGTGCAGGAAACCTGAAGGTAGGTAAGTAGGAAAATTTATTCCGAACCCTTGGTAGACGTAGGTTAGTTTACTTACTGAATTAAAGAGGCTTGCAGCCTTTCAAAAATTCTTGATTAGTTTTCATAATTATTAACATTAAAATGTCAATCCTTTTGATGTCCTGCTGCCACTCAACTGCAGTTCTGTGGCAGCCAGTACCAGGGCTAAGTGAGCTGGTGTGAAAAAGGGCTTTCTAACTCTTTTCAATGCCTTTCTTTGGTTCCACTGAATGTCTCTTGATACTTTTCTTATGGAGACAGACGCTTTCAGCCTACTTTTGTCTGCAGCTCAAATGCTCTGTACATTAGTATCATGTCCCTTTTAGCTGCCTCCTGAGACAAATAGCTGCATCTTTTCATTCTTTCTTCATCCAAAAGTCTTTGCTTAATTATTACCAAGTCCTGCTTCATACTGAAAGGGGTCCTGCACTGTATTGGTAGGGCAATCTGTGATAAGCTAGTCACCGAGGAGATGGACCTTGCTGGCCAGGTCAATGAGAAGCTCCTGCTCTGCTCCCTGCACTCCACCCACACAAGTGTTAGTGGGGTGAACTCCATCAGAGAACTGATCCAGGTGGAAAAAAATAATCTAAATAACAGTTTAATTYTTGAGTCAGATCAGTTACCCAACCTGTTTTAGCAAGTGGTAGCATAAGTATTTGTACTGTGTACCATGCCCAGAACAGCATGAGTGGGTGGAAGGGATGGAAAGAGAGGGAGGGAGGAGAAGGGAAAGAGGACCACTTTTTTAAGAAGCAGTAACAGCTTAAACACTCRTAAAATGATATTTTAATTGAAGAGAGCTAGGATTTTAGTCCTATAGAAGATACCAAGGGAATCTTAGCTTTGCTAACCAGATTTGTAGATGATGTTTTGCTCACATCTAAAATAACTAAAACTGAAGATGTCAGCATTAAAAAATCTCTTTCTCCTCCTCTTTTCTCCTCCTGATTCCTATATTTTTTATGCTTGACATCACTATGTACATAGGCAATTTCACTGTTATGTTAATGGTGATTGATAGCTCCATTTCAAAGCACAGTTTCATATTGCAATCTTTAAGCTCACCTGCTCCCTTTTTGTTGCCTAGGGTCTTTTAAAAACAAGAGCAGAGCATGGAAATCATTATAAAGCACTTTTAATGGATCTTCATAAAAACAATTTCAAAACAGTATTTAAACCGAAAGTGTCGATATCCCTTTATGAATAAATGATGCTGTTATCCAGTAAGGCCAGCACTTGATCATTCTCAGATCAAGAATAATTATTTAGCCCCTTCAAAAAGGTTAAAATAATCTCTCTTAGGGCACGGGAAACATCTTTTCCATGCATAATTCCAGTCAGCAGACAAATTGGTAAATAAAAGCAGATAACATCAACTTGGATATAAGAAGGAAAAGAGCTAAAAGACAGTCCGGGCAAGGGTACAATGAACGTAATTTGGCCATGAATAAATTTAGGCTGGAAACCGGAAGACCATTTCTAAACATCAGAGCAGTGAATTTTCAAAACAGTCTTTTGATAAAAGCTGTGGGACAAAATGAACTAGCTTCGAAACAAAGCCTCCAAGTTTTTTGCAGGAGACTAAAAGCTGTGGCCGCCTGCAACAGCAGAGGTCCGCRCTGTGACACAGCCGTCCCTCCCAGTTTGGCGTTCCTCAGCACCTCCTGCGGCAGCCAAATGTAAAGGTGACCATTTGTCCTGCTCACAAGGAAGAAGARGCACCATTTGAGGTTAGCGTGCTACATCGTGATGTGACAACATCATGCCCCCGGCAGTGCCCTCTCTGAACACCTTGATATCATGTTCCCGTAGCCCAGGGCAACSGGGCACCTCCTGGTTTGAACCTCGCCTGGAGCCCGTTATCTCTGAGCCCCGGCGCTGCAGCCTGAGGGACCAAACACCCCTCTCGCCGCCTGACGGCACTGTGCTGCGCTGGCACGTCCTGGAGCAGCGCGGCGGGTACTTGCTGCAAGAACATTTCTGCYGCTATCTTCCCAAACACCTCGCCTACTGAGGGACAGCACGGAGCCTAGCTGGAAAAACGCCTTATATTCCTCATGGACGTCATATGTCTTCCCTTCTGCTGTTCCACTGCGGGGAGGAGGAGGAGAGGAATTTTTCACTCAGGTTTTAGACAGCAAGCTGGCTTTTGGAGGGGCCGATCCCCTTCCTTCTGGACAGCAGATCGCACAGCGCTTGTTTGTGCAGGAGACACCTGCGGTGCCTYGTGCCAACACAACACCGACCGGCTCCCGGCCGGGGTGCCCAAGAGCGGCGCGCGAGGTGTTTTGCTCCTGCCTGCCYCAGCCCAAGGCATCAGGGCCGCCCACGGCCAGCGCGGACACCTGGCCTGAAGGACACGGGGCACCACAGCCGCCCCGCAG
>NW_020450765.1:569004-596670 GCF_003343035.1 Apteryx rowi
GGCATCTTTGGAGCTGCTGCCAGCCCTGAATTCAGCTGTGGCAGCGGGGCTGGGAAAAAGGGGTGGGGGGAGCCAATAGGTATTTCTTCCTCTGTGTTTTTACTTTTGAAACTGTTCTAAAAGTTGTCAAGTGGAACAGGTGGAAAGTCCAGACTTGGCTCTCCTGTTGCTGTGGTAACACCGTTGGAAATATGCTACAYGTTTTGTCTGTGTGCACATTTCATGTGTGTGCACACGTGTAACACACAAAAATGTTGGTCTTTCAAATGGTTTGCTTAGAATTGTGTTTTAATACCATTTTCTGTCTGAGCATCCTGCTTCTCATTATTGGTAGTTCAAAGAGATGATTGAAGGAGAGCTGAAACTTTTCTTCCGCCAGGAACTCCAGAAGAATTCTTTAATATTTTTATGTTCTTTAGTATATATGGTAATTCTGCCGTGTTTACTTCTGTTTTCTTCTTTGTCACTCATCGTCGTTGTGGATGGAGTAGATACAGATGATATTAATGTCTATGGAGTTACTGTTTGAGGGTTTGGGTTTTTTATCACCAGTAAGAGTCTGTATTAGCTGTTTAGCTTTGAAGAAAGTATTACAAATGATGTTTGTTCTCTAAATGTAAACCACTATAGATTTGCAAAATTTGCAGATCATGTGTCTGTCCTATGCATTTTTTCTTCTCAACTTTCATCTCTTTGCCAATTCATTTTCAGGCTCAGCCRTTTTTTCTGTGTTTAGTAACAGGCATTAACTTTCAGGGAATTGAGATTATTTATGCCAATGATAATATCTCCCTTTGAGTATGGGTTTTCCTCTGAATTTTTAAAAAACTGTTTTTTTAGTTTCTTACTAGTTTTCTGAATCTCTCTCCTAAAACAAAAGTTACAGGTCTATTAGAAATATTTTCTCTACATAACTAGACTCTCTGGTGGTATTTTATTTAAAAGTTCAGAGGTCTGCAGAGAGACTTCCAAAACATCGTTGCTAAACATAGAGTAGAAAAGCCCAGGTTTTGCATATTACAGATAATATGCGTGTAGAGAAATAACAGTATCTGAAAGTTTTTTCACATTGAGGGAAAGTGTTTCTAACTTATGTTATTGAATACATGTGTATACCGTACAGCATGAGTTGAATTGTTACCTCTTGCAGGTTCGGGAGTGGAAAAATGAAGGCAGTAAAACATACATGTGCACTGGTCGGCCAGGCTGGTTAACTGTATCGCTTCGCGTTGGAAAGTATAAGAAGATTCACAAGAACATCATGATCAACTTAATGGATGTTCTCGAAGTGGACAGTGAAAGACAGGTAACAAATACCTCACAAAGTTTTAATAATACTAAAGTTCACATCTTTTTACTGTATTTATAGCTGAAGCAGACATTAAATCCCATAAAGAACAAATGATTTTTGTTGAAAAATGAACTACAAATCCTAGTATAAAATGTATTCCTGTCCCTGTCTATGTGTAAGGGATTTTTTTATTGTCTTACTTGGACTTAAATATTTGCTTGCAGTGTTGAGACTTGGCCGTGCCTGTTGGAGCATAGCTTCCTCCCAGCAATAAAAAAAACTCTCAAAAAGGCTTTCTCTTTACATGAAAGTCCTCTAGTTCTGTTTAAAACTTGAATCCAGTACTTGAGTTTCTGCTCTCTGGACATATAGAGGCAGCAATCAAAACCAGAGTTCTGGATTCCTTGTAGTGGTACTCATGTCAAGTATCACTAGTAAGTATCTAGTAGTTTTTTTAACTTAAAACTGATTAAGTTTATTTATATTAATCGTGTCGACCTCAGGCATTTTGCTAAAACAACTAAAAAACTTGAAGTCATATCAGTGCAGGTTTTTAATGTAGATCGTATTAGAAGGAAGAAAACGTACCTGACTTAGAGCTGGGCACTAGTTATGGCTGATGTGCAAATTCCTGTGCATTCTACAAAGCAGTCCTCCGCATGCCCTAGCTTTTCATATGGAAATGTAGATATGATTTGGGGAAGCAAATAATAAACTTTACTCTTGCATTTAGATTTTTTCCTAATGCCTAGATGATTTCTCCATAAATATGGACTATCACAAGAAAGACTATTAAATAGTTGTGCTTTTTTTTTTAATCTTGGATAAATTGAATGAACAAAGACTTCTTGTATAAGAAAATCCACTGTCAGTTCACTTCAGCGGGGTCTGCCTACCCTTACATGGTATTTCAACCTGCTTTCCAATGTTGGAGAAGATAGTTTTTTCTAAATGCTGTTCATTCTTCACTAGATGTGCATGGCCAGTAGTGTTGTGTCATATATCCAGGGCGTATCAATTTCTTGCATCAGCAGTACAAACTGTATGTACACAAATGTTCAACTCAAATTTACTGCATATGGGAAGATCTGATTAATGACATTAATGGTTAACATATTATGTGTATAAATTGGTATGTATGATTGTAATAAGTAACTGTTGAAGAGCTATAGACAGTAGACCCACCAAATTTCAAGTTCTGCAATAAGTGCTTGGATCATTCTGTTTAAAAAAAAAAAAAAAAAAACAGCATATGGAATTGCTTAATTTTATGTGCTAAAGTGTGAAAGACCAGATTGATTTGTGTTTTGGGGGCCTAAGCAACAAGATGTTGAGGCAGAGGAGGAATCACTAAACAGTTTCAACTATTTTTAGTACTGCTTTTGGGAAAGTAAGTCTCTGAATTCTGATAACAGATGAAGTACAATCCATTTATCCGTATTTTGTCATCCTTAATGCTGAACATTTAATTTATGTTGGGGGGATTGGGTCTGGGGGTTTATTTTGTTTCCTTTTTAGGTTGTCCGTGTGGAACCTTTGGTCACCATGGGTCAGCTGACTGCACACCTAAATCCTATGGGTTGGACTATTCCTGTGGTACCGGAACTCGATGATCTCACAGTAGGTAAGGGTTGTTATGGTGACAAGAAACTGATTTTACTGTATTTTTAATAGCTTTTCAGGCAGTAACACATTGCATTATTTCACAGGTTCCTAAAATATTCTTTTGAACTTTGTATTCTGTTATGGCATTTATGTTATAGGCACTTCCCTTTATTTAAATAGTCTTAAAGGCCACACCAGAGCTTCAAAATGAAGCTTTGTTCTCTTAAACCGCTTTCATCTTGAAGTATGTTTCTTTTGATTTGTTACGTGCTCTCTTGATCAGGTGGCCTGATCATGGGAACCGGCATTGAGTCTTCGTCCCATATCTATGGACTTTTTCAACATACCTGTGTGGCCTATGAACTTGTTCTTGCCGATGGAAGCCTTGTGAGATGTTCACCAGTAAGAGACAATGTTATTTTGCTATCATTTACAATGTCATTGACRGTTATCAGTATGGACAGATGATTTAGTATGACATAACTTTTTTCAGACTGAAAATTCAGACCTATTTTATGCAGTGCCTTGGTCTTGTGGTACTCTGGGTTTCCTGGTTGCAGCAGAAATAAAAATGATTCCTGCCAAGAAATATGTAAAAATACATTATGAGCCTGTGAGAGGACTGCAGAAGATTTGTGAAAAGTTTACTGAAGAATCTAAGAAAAAGGAGAACAGTTTTGTGGAAGGACTTGTATATTCTTTGGACAAAGCAGTCATCATGACAGGAGTCCTGACTGATGAAGCTGAACAAAACAAGGTAACTAAAGGGAAGCTATTTATTATGAAAAAA
This sequence comes from Apteryx rowi, assembly GCF_003343035.1. Lineage (NCBI taxonomy): Eukaryota > Metazoa > Chordata > Aves > Apterygiformes > Apterygidae > Apteryx > Apteryx rowi. The sequence goes on from NW_020450765.1 coordinate 572,691, forward strand.
TCCCCCCACAATTTAACTGAAGGTGTCCTACTATATGTCAATAAAAAACAGAATCATTGTATGATCAGAACAATCTTTTATTGTTAATGTAGGATAAAAGGTTTCGTCTACCCATCAGTATATCTTAAATTACAACACTTTGTTATCACAAAAATTAGAACTTGTACTATGAATCTCTTCAATTGGTAAGAAATGATCGATTGATTTTCATTATTCTAGCATTAGTCTAGCCTTTGCGTTGCAGTACCTAAGGAGAAAGAGAAGTACCTTGCCTCATATACAGAACAGTACTGTTTAAAACTGCAGTTATGCAGAGTAACTTTTTTTTTTTTCCAGCAAGCTCTTAATACGGTTAATATCGGTAGAACACATCAGGGAAGTTTTCTTCAGGGAGGGACACGCTGTTCTTTCTTTACAGCTCTCAACCCTGAGGCGTTAGATTCGTGATGGGTTGAGAGATCAGCATCTTAGAATCACGCTCTGTTACATTCCTGCCCTCTTAATTTGCTTGCAGCAGACAAGCCTTATTTAAATTTAACCTTAATGAGAGAAGTAAGAGAGACATGTATGTGGTCAAAAGAAGGAGAAATGAAGACTCCCAAAATCCATCTTAGACAGTACAACATTGATGCTTCATGCTAAAGGAATTTGGGGGACTTAATGTTGTCTAGTAAGGTGTACTATTATTTGTGTTGGTGTTTGCTAATGAATATACGTTTCCTTTCTTACAGATAAACAGAATTGGCAACTACTACAAGCCATGGTTCTTTAAGCATGTGGAAAAGTATTTGAAAGCTGACAGAACTGGAATAGAATACATTCCCTCAAGACATTATTACCATAGGCATACCCGTAGTATATTCTGGGAGCTCCAAGTAAGACCACTTTCAGGATTAAAATAACAGCTGCTTTTTCCCCACCATGTACCTTCTTCCCCTTGGCAACACTTCTGTCTTTCAAGGCAGAAAGGATCCAGTTGAGTTCATGGCAAATATTAAAGTTACATAGTTGGGCAAATACAAATCTAAAGGCACTTCTTTATATATGAATATGGTATTATGTCATAACTTTCTAATTTCTGTTTTAGTGCTTTTCTGAATTTAGACCTTAAGTACATATTTTAGCATTAAATCTCTATACCTATTAAGTGGTTTCCAAAGACAGATAGTGGAAAAACATGAATGCAGAATTATGGCTGAATTATGGCCCTGCCTAAATTCATAATACTAGTTATGCAGTAAGATCATTACTTTAAATTCATAAATGTATTCGTCATGTTGTGCATTAACGCAAAACTGTATTTGGCATTCTGAAAGTTTCCCGTTGCTACGTTTAGGACTCGCTAGAGTGAGATACCAAATCTTTTCAGATGCCAGGGAAGTTAAACAGGAGTTGGCTGTGCAGGGAGCATTTAAAATTTTACAGCTTTAAAGTACTGAAGTACTGTCTGTTGGTTCACTTAGATATTCTTACTATCGCATTTTCTTTTTCCTTCCTGTTTAAAGGATATCATTCCTTTTGGCAATAACCCTGTTTTCCGTTACCTGTTTGGCTGGATGGCTCCTCCAAAAATCTCTTTGTTAAAACTGACCCAAGGAGAAGCTATTCGAAAGCTGTATGAGCAACATCACGTTGTGCAAGATATGTTGGTCCCAATGAAGAGCCTTGAAAAATCTATCCAAACCTTCCATGTTGACCTTAATGTAAGAACACACATTTTTAGAATGCAATAAATCTTAGATTGTGTGTAATATGAATGGCGGCTACTGGTCTTAAGACATAAAACTCTGGTTGGTCATTATCATGTTGTGGCGAGTGCTGTGCTTCACAAGTCTATGATGTGAGGCTGCAGAAGGAATGAACATAGCTTTCTGAAAAGGGAATAAAAACATGAGATTCAAATTTTAATAGGCTAACACTTCTATAAGACTTTATCGCTTAGTAAAGCTTGAACAGATTTTTCGTTCGCCTGAAATCACTGGCTGTCTCACTGAACCCAAGCTGTGGGAATGAATTTCCCGCTCTTGCTTTTGTTCTTAATTTTATTCTAGTTAGCATAAGAAGTACAAACTTCCCRGTTTCCACTTTGGACTGAGCTGGAAAAGAAAACTCTTCATTTTCTTTTTATTCAGAATGTGTATTCACTTGTTTCTTTGGGATCAGGGATGTTGTCTTCACTTCAGTTTTAAAGGAACTCCATTCAGATCTTAAGATATTTAAGGGGGTGGGGTGTAATTCCTGGAGGACACTGCATTTATTTTGAGCATCTCAATTCATTTGCATTACGATCATTAGAAAGTGGATCTAAGAACCATAGCAAGAGAACTGGAAAGGAAGATGTGTGTAAGTTTACCTCCCAAACTGTGACAAAGTCCTCTTAAGTCTTCATTTTGTCGCCTTTATTAATAGATAGTTTAAATAATTGTTTTGTTAAAAATAAGTGATGCAGTGTTTTCTTCCCTCTGGCAGGTATACCCTCTTTGGTTATGTCCTTTCATATTGCCCAATAATCCTGGTATGGTCCACCCAAAAGGGGATGAAGCAGAACTCTACGTGGATATAGGAGCTTATGGAGAGCCCAAAACAAAACAATTTGAAGCCAGGGCTTCAATGAGACAAATGGAAAAGTTTGTAAGAAGTGTTCATGGGTAAGGTTCCCACTCTTCAGAATAGTGACAGTGCCGTGTAACTTAAAACTGTGTAGTTTAATCATACCTATGTAATACTGCAACAATTTGACATTGCAATAGTTTAACAATCACAATGATGGAAAGCTGATTTTAATTACTGATTTTGATGTTACAGTTTTTAAATATGCTTGCACTTCATGGCTTGATTGTGGGGAAAAAAAAAGGTATCCTCTTAGCTGTGGGAGTGGAAAGAGTCTCTTCTATAACAAGGAATGTGCACACAGACAGGTACAGATGGGCCTGAGCGCGTCTGCTGGTATCTGCGCTGACTGACCTGGAACAAGTTCCTGTCCAAAGCTGCATTATTGGGGGTCGGTGACCGCTCTCAGCAAGGCTGGCGAGCCCAGCACATTGGAAGGCGGCTGCTGAGCTTGCATACTGAGCCTGACTTGTTTCGGGGCAGTTCAGGGCCAAGGCAGAGCAAGCGCTGATTTGTCCACAGTTGGCTGCAGTCCCTTCCGTAATCCCACAGGCCGTTAAAGCTTGGACGGCGTCCCTGCCTGCCCTGGAGGCTGTTCTGTTTGCTGAAGTCCTTGCAGTGTCACGCTGCAGCCCTGCCCTGTCCTTGTGCYGGTGTGTCAGCGTAAGCAGGGCTTGTGAAGGAAGGCAGCCTTGAGAGCTCTCTGTAATCCCTGTGCTGTGGGAGTCTTTCCTCGCTCACAGCTGGCACTTTCAGAACCTCCTTTTCACTGCCCTGATTCTTACTACGTGGGATCACAGAAGGGCTGAGCTATTTACTCACCRTCTGTCATAGGCTCACACCAGTCTAATTTGCCATACTATTGTCAGCAGAGAAGCAGTTACAAACTTGTTTCTCAGGAACAAAAAACGACAACACGATATTTGTGTCATCAATATAATTTATCTGCATTTCTCTTTTGACCTACTTCTCATATAACAGTGGCTATATCCCATGTGGCTTAGTAACAGCGGCAAGTCTGCTTCAAGATGATTTGGGGAGTGTAAATGACTTCTAGCTATAAGTGATCTGCCAGAGAACAAAGCAACTGAAAGTTAATATAAAGCTTTTTTACTTAACTTGAAATTAAGTTTTTAATTTAAAGCTTTTACCAGCAAAGTTTTGTCTGTTCTGTACCTTTCATTGGGACAGTCTTACAGTTTCATAATCACGCACAAGACCAGAGCTTTTATGAAATAGTTTGTGTTTTACTGCTGTACTCTAACATTAGCTATATTATAGAGGGAACAGTATGAAAGTAAGGAAGAGTCCACAACTAATTAGTGCTTTCATTTACTTTTGTAAATGGTGCTATGTTACACTGTTTCATTTACAATGTACGTTTATATTCTTGACCTGGTCTGATCTGGAGTCTTTTGCCTTCCCAGTTCTATTCTCAACATCGAGTTCAAGGAAATCTAAAAAAGTCAAAGCAAAAATCAGTGCATCTATCTTGAATGCATTGTGTAATGCCGACTAATATGAGAAGCCATAATTGTATCTCCATTGATACAATGGAAAAACATGCAGAAAACAAGTAGAAAAAATAAATATTTTTTTTGAAGCTGAAATTAAAAGCTTTTGAATGGAGGAAAAAGAAAGCAGACTTTCAAAACCAGTTACAGGGAGGGAGTATTTAGGGTGGGAATATTTATTTGTCAGGGAGTATTCAGGTCATGTTTAATTCTGTCTCAGTGCATGGGATCAGACTCTTCATTTGGATGAACTTTTGTAGTTCTCCCTAGACCTGTGTTTCTGTGAATATAAGTTGTTAGAACACATGTTAGAAAATTTGATTGCAGATGGTTAGTAAATCTGAACATGAGTAACTGTCTTAGATGCATGGGGTCTTTTTTTAAGCTTCTCTCCCTTTCTCTTAGTAGGGTAGCAAAACTAGTAGACGTGCCAATACATTGATGGCTAAAGAAGTGTTCTGAAACAAATTTTAAAAGTAATGTTTGTATTAATTGCTTTCTCTTCCCATCCTTCCCTCCACCACCAAAAGGGCTATATAGGTATTCTGCTGTTTTCACTATTACATGTTATTTCCTTTTGGAAAAAGGATCATGATAGTATTAAATCTCCAAAATATAACTGGCTGCGTGTCCCAGCATAATTCATATGAACAATTATATTTACTTGTTTTTAAAAAACATGGTTTGATGTTTTTTGTTGAATATTTGCTATTTATAGCTCACCCTAATTTTTTTTGATTCTGTCTGAAATCCTGTGGCACAAGTAATGTTGATTCTCTTGTGTGTGGCTTTTTTTTTCCCCTCCAGTTTCCAGATGCTGTATGCAGATTGCTATATGACCCGTGAGGAGTTCTGGGATATGTTTGATGGTTCATTATACCATAAGCTGAGGGAGCAAATGAATTGCAAGGATGCCTTTCCAGAAGTGTATGACAAAATCTGCAAAGCTGCGAGGCACTGAGCCTGAATAACCTAATCAAGCAATCAGGGAAAATGGATTTACCTGTAGCTAGTCAGTATATCCTTTAAAAGAGGGGGGGAAAAAAAAAAGGCTTTATTGCTGTCCAAATAAGCTCATTCTTGCTGATGTTTTAAAGGTATGAACCTCTGCTTTATAAGTTTGTTTAGTATTCGTTAGTATGTTTTAAAACCGTTTTTCCAAACTCAAAGTGATTTTTTTTTTTCTTTAAGAAATCTTAAGTGCTAACCTTTGTGTCTTGGATCTGATGTAGTGACATAGGTGAATTCATCTAGTTTCAAGCATAAGGAAAATAGTTGGAAAAGATGAAAATACTCTAAGTTACACCAGCTATTTGCTGTAGCTGTATTTAAAATTACTGTTGAAAATGATAAGGAGGTCACAGAAATAGGTGCCAAAGTTGAAAGAACTGTCAAGTTAGTCACGAGGTTAAAAACATTTGCCTGCGGTCAGTAGCTTGCAGCACAGTACTATAATCTTCATGCTGTACAGTACTCTGTCATGTAGGGTACTGTACCCTTTGGGTTATACTGTACTATATGGCACTATAATCTCAATAGAGCAGCTAAACTCCCTAACAAGTGCTTCAGTTTCCAAGCTGAGAGTTGAAGTGTGAAGAAGATCCTTTTTACTTGTGCCTGTCGGATTGGTACCGATTTTTGATTATAAGTGGATATAGGTTTTAGGTACTTTTGTATTGGTTAACATTGTTTTTCGTCCCCAAAATATCAATGCTCTGGCTTTCTAGACTACTGAAAAAATCGCTGCTATTCCCTATAGGCAAATATTAATTTCAGTTTTTACATGCATCAGTTTATTTGAAATTTTTTGGTTTTGTTTTTGGGGAGGTTTTGCTTAATTTTAGTGCCTTATAAGTACTCAGTTGGAGGAAGACATGGGTCATTTCAGACCGTTCTGTCCTGGCCAGTAGGAGACGGAAGCGTGTTCTGTTCTGACAGTTTAAGCCTTTATTTAGACAAGACCACTTAGAGCAAGTGGCTATGGATAAGAAAAGCTCTTCTTGTGCACAGGCTTTGGTTCTGACTAGAGTGAAATTTTTGCTTTTCGTTTTAGCTGGATTATTTTGATAGGCTTTGTGAAAGGACTGCGTCAGTCACCTGGAGAGGAAATCGATAGTGCCGTTCAGTTCCCCCTTCCGCTGCGCCCTGGCATAAACAGCACAGTCACACGCTTCGTACAGTGACGTGTATGAGTGTGGCAATGCTTTGACCCTGTATTCAGAAACATGGTTCTAAACCAAGTCCATGTCTTGTCAAAGCAGTACTTAAAATTGTTACTTTAAACCTTACTGAGCTTGAGGCGGGGAAAAAAGTGATATTTTTGACGGTCGCGTAGGGAGTAACGTGAAGAACTTGTTGAACAGTTGCCAGAGGGAAGTTTTGTATTTTTTTTTTCTTGAGTGCTCAACCAATGATTTTATTTATTGATAGATGATGTTTATGATCCAGATGAAACCAATGATAAAGCAGTAACGAATAAACTTGGTCTGTCGCTCAGTGATGCACGCTGGGCAAATTGCGTGCGAATAAGGTAGCCCTCGAAGTCCCGCATAGGGGACTGGTAGCAGGAGCAGCCTGCCAAGGGGAGACGCAGCCTGCGCGGAGCTCCTGCAGTGCTGCTCAGACCACGTGGCTGGCCAGGCAGAAGTGGGAGCCGGGCGGGAGTAGAGCTGCGTCAGTGATCCGGGAGCGTTTGCTACGCTGCTCCAGGCTTCAGGATACGAAGGAAACGGAGTTGTGACCTGCCTTCCTGCCCCACAAAGGGGACAGTGCAAGAGCAGTTTCCTTGGCCCTGTGGCAAAGCTGTGATTTAGACCAGTGCTTGTAAGATAATCTGCACAGAGCAGGAATTGGTTTGGTTAGTTTTTAAAAGGGTAATGTAAAAATGACTAGAGATATGCAAATGCTTTTACTTAAGCTGTGCAGCTTTCACTTAGGTATGCGCTGTATTTGTTTTTCACTTCTTAATTTATCAGCAAACTTGGTATGACATGATTTGGTACTGTAACTATGACTATACCAATCACATGTGTGCACATGCATAACTGCTGGTGGTCTTGAAATTTTTCATTGTATGGGCTGTTTAAAATAAAAATAACCAGTGTGGTGTCAATGGTGTGTTTTAATAAGTGATTACTTACTTTTTAACAGGTTTTTTTTACTATTCTTTCTTGTGCTTACTGTATTGTTGAAAGTGGCCCACGATTTACTGAGAAGAGCTGCTCTCTGGGAAGGAGGCCCGAGGTGCGATGAGGTTGTCGAGATATGAGGATCCCAACACTGTAAACAGCTCTGGGAGAAATGTTATTGAAGGCTGTGGATGAGCTGCACTTATCTCTACCCCAAGACACGCCTGTGCAAAGCAAGCACCTTGTAGCTGAGCCTCAACCCTTCAGTTACATCCTACTAACTTCAAATATTTCTTAATCTCACAGTGTCAGTTACCCTTATTTTTTCCCCTCACTACATTCTTTCCCTGTGACTAACTGTCCAATAAAGGCAAAAAACGATTTTGGATTTAGGCACTACAGCTACTGGCATAAACTAGCCCCAGGTTTGAATAGCCAGCCACAGAAGTGGAGGCAAAGATTCAATGCCCTCTTCAGCCTGTGGAGTAAACATCCACATCTCCAGTTTCCTCAAAAAACGCCTTTACAGCAGTTCTGTAGACTGAGATGGAGACAGTCCTCCCTTCCTCTGCCTTTGTGAGAGATACCACATCCCCTTCCAGTGCTCTCTTCCCTGATGGAAGTTGCTGTGCTTCCTCCTGAAGTCGAGGTTGCTGAACACCTGCATCCCATTGAAACTGCAGTTTAGGTGCCAAAGTCTTGTGTTCCTTTAATCAAATTCTTTTTTGGTCCTGACTTACGCTGTCTTTCACAATTCTCCCTTTTGTTCCCCCAGCAGTATTTCTGTAGCCTACGCTCACCCGCATCACGATTCAGGTATTTTCCTGCAGAGACCTCCTTTCTCCTTTGCTTGCCTTTCTATTACAATAATCAGCATTTCTTTAAATCACTGCAGTTTTACCTGTGTTCAATTATCTCTCCCACCAAAGAGTAATTGCAGATTAATTAGCATACTTAATCAGCCATAACTAACATGTAATTACACCTAAATTTAATTATTCCAGTCTGGTCTAAGCACTACTTTGACACTTCAGAAAGATTAACTCTAAGTGAACCAGCTTACTCACAATGCAGATTTATGGCCTTTCCTCATTACCACTAATAAAGCTTTCTGTTCGTTTCACTTTCTTCACTGCTTCTAGGTTTTAATATCCTACAAAATGTGGAATGACAACACTAAATCCCCCCTAATTCCCAGCAGCTTATCTTAAACATTTGCATTGTTAATCCAAGCGAAGCTCTGTGTTACAGCTTGTAATTAAGATAGTTGTGCACACCTAGTTCGAAGGTAGCACGGGACACGTACGTGAGCTCCAGTTGCAGAAGGCTAACTACTTTCACTCGCTGTGCTAGCTATCTCAGAAAGCAGCATCAGCTGAGTTGCACAGGCRGGCCTTGGGGTATTCTGTTGCTTACTGCGAGAACAACGGTGAGTTACAACACGCAGGATGTTCCTCATCACTGCCGCAAGAACAACAGATATATGCAACTTCTTTAAGCAGTGCAGTTCAGTTGGAAAGGAAATACTTAACACTGAATGAGCTGTGCATGCCAGCAAATCTCCCTGCGGAGGACATACGGTTTCCAACATCCTYTCCTCAAGCGTGTCATTTCTATACCAGCCGGGATTGAAGTAATGAATTACTCGGCAGAGAGGTCAGTCTGTTGTTTGTTCAAGGAAGGGCATTTTATTAGCACTGAACAAGACGAGTTGCTTCCTGGTCTTGAATTTTATGCCACTACATTGTAAGTATTTTCATCTACACAGCCTCATCCACTGGTGTGTCTGCAGCTTATTTGCAGTTTTCCTTATTCATAGTTTTCACTGCTTTCCAGCACTATCTTAAGTTCAGAAAACAACAGTGATTTCTTCAGAGGTATCTGGGCAATGCAGAGCAGCAATCAAATCATTCCAGTTGTTTTTAGCAGAAGGCTTGAGCCGCTCACTGTGAAAAGAGGATGCGATTCAATGGGCTCAACTTATTGGCTGGGTTAATCTTGTTAGTCTTAATGAGCACAGAGGTGAGCAGAGCTCTTAAAAGCCTGGCTATTCCCTTGAAAGAACCGCTTTAGCTTGAAAAGTGATTTTGGGGCTAGTGCTGTTTGATCATAGAGATCCATTCAGCGTGTTTGAATTCCAAGTCATGTGCTCATTGTTCAGACTTTTTTATAGCTACTGGAACTGCAAAATTAACAAAGCTGCGCAATGTTGAAAGCTGGATTTCCTTACGCCGCCTCCTCCTCCATCAAAAGATCAGTTAGCCAGCTCGTAGCTGCCCCACTGAAAGCTGCCCTCAGTTATATTCAGCTAAGACAGACTCCTAACTACTCTCTGGAGATTAAGAAAGAAAAACTAGCCAGGCCTTTGCAGTGCTGTTGGCCCTTAGCGCAACCACAGCAGTTTGCTAATCTCGGCCGCAAGCAAAGGTGAAAGCGAAGGGCTATCCCGAGGTCTCTCATTAGGATGGTTCCTAACAGCTCCACAGGGCTTTCATCCCGGCAATTTCAAAGCCCTTTGCAATGGAAGCGAGCCTTGTTAGCTTCCTTCTCCAAATGGTAAACCAAGGCACAGTATGAAAAAGTGATTTTGTTGGAGGCTGCTGAGCAATGCAGTGCCAGCCCTGGGAACGAAGCCCAGATAGCTTGGTTATCAACGCAGTGTCCTGTCCTCTTCCAGGCTGCCGCCTCTAACTCAGATGAAAACTATTTGTCTGCACCTCCACTGCATGCAAATTGCATCCCACAAGATGAAAGCACGGCCACCTTGGTACCTGTAAAGTGCCTTTACATAGCCAGTAATCCATCACCCTTACTTGGTGGGGAAGCACCCAGGTCTCCTCACTTTCCCGGGAGAGGCAGCAAACAGCTAAATTACCTGTTCCCAGAGGCAAGGGTAATTTAGCTGTGGTGGAGCTGGCAAGCATTGCTCAGTCCCAATCCAGTGCTCTAACTACACRATCGTCCCTCTGCTCTTTAGCCTCTTGCATCGGTCATAAATTTTCAGTGACATGCACTCGGTCTCCTGAGACCTGCTCGGAGCGAATGCTTTTCCTGTAAGCCAGTATGAAACCGCTCGGAGCACCCATTGCACACCGGACTTACAGCAAGTAGGCATCCCGCTCCAAGTCGCTCAGGTACCGCCGTGTTTCACACTGGTACAGGGACTGGTACCYGATCTTCCGAGGATATTTCTCGTGTTTGGTGATGTTGTAGCGACCAACACCTACAGGATTCTGGAAGGAGAAGGTCACATGTGGTTCCCCATCATCGCAGAGGCAATATGGGTGAGGCAAGTGAGGGCAAAGGCAGGAGGGCTTCACAGGACCAGGCCTTCAATTGCAAAAAATACAACAACAACATGTGGAATACATTAACAAAACCAGGTCTRTGTTGCAGGGGAGGGAGGAGGAGACCTGTTAATCAGTGTTAGCCCGGGCAGTGCCCTTCACAAGCAGTTCCTCTAAGTCACAGCGGTCTGCAAAGAAGTTGGGCCTGATTAACTCCGCTGGCTCAAATGTGCTCCCCGGTTGCCTACYGCTAGCTATAGTCGAGGGCTGCTTTATTGCAACCTCACCACTGAAATGTAATCTGTCAGCTTCCCCCAGCAATTATAAAGGTGTCTTCATCCTTGACCTCTTTCAAGTTGCCTGTTCCCCACTCAGCCGCATAAAGGAAAGAAGCCACATGGAAGTCTGTTCCTCGCTCCTAGCCAAGGTGGACTATTTAAGACTAAAGCTTTCCCTGTCTGCTTTGAGCCCTTTAGGCTTTGTTCTAGCTCTCTGTGGGGAAGCTGCAAAGATGAATGCAGCTCTAAGAACAGGTACTAAGGGAAGGGCTTGTACCTGCACTAGCGTGTTGCTGTTGCTGCTAGAAGAAATAGTGGCTTTTAAGCAGCAGAATATGTCACTTTCTAGGAGGATACACAGAGCTCCTAGCACCTGAAAGAACTCAGATGAGCAGGTAACCTAGCTGTCCCCACCCGTGAAATAAAGCACTGGTACCTGACCAAGTCACTCAGGTGTCCTTGCTGATCAATGGGGAAAGAAAAGCACCTCCTGAGGTCAATCTATCCTGCTGTCCCRGATGGCCACCCAATGCAGGACATCTCTTGCTCAGAAGGTGCTGAGGACACACCTAAGCTTTAGRTGTCTGAGGCTGAGCGAGGTGTATCCCACCCTTAGCTTCGTCCTCTAGCAGAGGGGCCAGCAATGGCTTGGGGGTGGTCGTGGAGGAAGCTCAGAGCATGACAGTTCCTGTGTCCTTCTCTTACAGCCGTGTCTTTTTGCTCACCTCATTCCCAGCAAAGAGGCAGCAGGACTTTCTGTCAAATCTCTTGGCAGATGACCAAAATGGGGGTTGGTTGAAGTATTCTGACCTCTCAATGGGCTTTGGATCGTATGAGCCCGGCCCTGCAGCAAGCTGCAGCAGAAGGAAACCGCTTACACTTCAGTTTGCTGGTGAAAGGAGCTGCACCATGTCGGAGGACCACTCTCCCAGGCCCTAATGCAGTCCCACATGGTTGTACGCAGCCATCGCCCGTGCACGGGTCCGCGGCTGGATCAGGGCCAGCGGGAGCCTCTGGGGAGCCACACGAGCAGTGACTACCGCGTGCCAGCCTGTGGCCAGCCATGGTTGTCACGCGTTCGGAAGTTGGGTGCTGCCATCTGCCTTCGCTGGTGTCTGGCACCTCCTGCACGAACGTCTCGCTCCTGCCCCCGCCGGAGTCCAAGGCAGCTCTGCACAGCAGCCTCGGTGAGCGGAGACAGCAGGGAAAAACGAGCCTGCCTTCCTCTCTCCGTTTGCCGTGTGGCTGCTAGGCGGCTTTGCTACATCCGTGGCCAATGTCACACTGCTAACGGCTTCTCCAGTCRTTTCCCAAATGCCCTGACTTCCCCTGCAGCTCACTCCGGGGAGCACGGGCTTCTCCRAGCTGCTACCGCTGCCTTTAACAAGCCTATTTCTTCCATAAGGGAGCTGCGAGTGCCCAAGGACCGTGCCTGGAGGRCGAGACAGTGAGATTAGCAGGTGCCAGAGGCTTTTGGTCAGGGCCCTGAGGGCATCGATAGGTCTTAATTGCCCTGGCCAGCCTTGCCTGGGCTCCTCACCCACGTGCCCTCTGGCCAGCGGTCCTGGGGCTCATTTAGACTCCGGCCTGGGCCCTCAGTTTTGGCCTGAGCTGTGTCATAGGTGACCCATCTCTGTTCCTGTCCATCTCCTGGATGCACTTTGGACCTACGCTGTGGGTAGTCTCCTCTCCAGGAAGGACCTGGAGGTGCATGTTACAGCCTGGCCTTCTGCTCGGTCTCAGCCCCAGCTCCCGCCTGGGCTCCCGGCACCRTGAGGTGGGGTTGGTGGCCCGGGACAGGGAGGTCACGCCGTCTCACTCACCGCGTCCCGGGGGCGCTGGCTGAGCGTGGCCCAGGAGATCCTCTCGGCGGGGCGGCCTGGCTCCCTCGGCACGGTGCTGAAGCGCCCTTTCTTCTTGCTGTSCCTCGACGCCAGCTCCTCCAGGAAGCTCTTGACACCACCAGCGCTCAGCTCGGCGCCTTTCCACTGCCGGCGGCAACGTTACGGAGCAAAACCGAGATGGGGCCGGCTCCTGGCACGAGYGGACACAGCGCCCGGCTCCGGGAGCAACGCGTCAGCGCCAGCAGCCCCGAGGCTGCTCAGAGGCCCGGCTGGGGCGGGGGGGCTGCACACCTCCCGTGCGCGCTGGCCCCAGCCGGCGGGCTCCGGCCTGTCGCCCGAGAGGAGCTCGTAGGGGCCGCGGWTGCTCACCGCCCGCCCCAGCAGCTCCTCGATGCTGTTGGGCGGGTTGTAGGCGGCCGGGGCCAAGCGGGGCCGGCAGGGCCGGCAGCGGGGCCGGGGGCCGCCGCAGCGCCGGGGAGGGGGGTGGCGCTTGCCGGGGCTGCGGGCAGGACGCGCTGGGGCATCCGGCTGTCCGTGAGGCCCCGCGAGCTGGCGGAGCGCGTGGCCGACTCCTTGCAGCGGGCGTAGGGGTCCCCATAGGTGCCAGGGCCCGGGTAGCAGTCCTGCGGGAGAGACGGGACAGGACGCGGTGCCCCGACCCCCAGCAGGGCCTCCGCCGGGTCCCCGGGCCCTCAACGCTCGCACACGCGTGTGCACACGCTCTCGCTCTCTGCTCTCCTAGTTCAACAGCTCAGCAAGGGTCGTCACGGAGGTATCCAAGCCCAGCCGTCCCTTAGGTGCCCGGATACTGCCGTACTGGTGTGGAAACAGCTGGATCGGATACGTTTAACCCAGAACGTGGCTGGTTTTATACCCCCGAGTGGGGCAGGACCTGCTTTGCGAAGGGACGAGGACTCTAGCTGGTGTCGGGGGCTTTCACGCTGCGGGAGGGCAGCTCTGAAGGTCTCCCGCAGCCCTGCTTTCCTACCAGCCCGTGAAAGCAGCCCAAAATCGGCCGAGCCTTGCCTTGCAGCCCCAGGGCCGCAGGCGCACGATGTTGCTGGGGCAGTTGCGTTCCCAGCCCCAGGGCTGGGCCTGCCAGCAGCTCTCGTGGGAGCCAGGGCAGAAGCCAGGACATACCCTAAGGACATCTCGAAACCTCCTCTCCCTGGCGTCGCAGACGCCCCTGAGGCTCGAGGGCCGCTTCTCCTGCAGAAAGTCTTTGATGCCGTAGGTGCCCGGGCCCAGCGTTTCCTTCTGAGGCAGGAGAGCGGGTGAGAGGGTCAGGGCGAAGCCGGCCTGCGCCGCTCGGGCCCCCAAAAACACATGCGCGCGGGGGGTGGCCGGGATGCATCGAACCCAGCTCTCACCGCACGTTTGTGCCTCTTCATCATCCCCCCGAATGGGAAACGGGGCATTCGGCTATGCCGCGAGTCCTTCTCTGCTTCGGCCCAGCCAGACGGATGCTTTTCCCTGCAGCGCAAAGCCAGAGCACCTCTGTCGGCAGCGCCGCACCGGCTCAGAGTCAACCCAAAGCTGGACAGATGCTACAGCTCAACGCTTTTCGAGCAGGGGCTGCTTGCTGACCGGGGAAGCAGCTCCCGTGGGGCAGCCGGGCTTAGCCCCACACACGGCGGCTGCCAAGGGGGCAGATCGTGGGGCGAGGAGCATCCTGCCCCCGGCTGCGCTCGGCRGCGTCTGCCGCAGCCCTGCAGGCACATGCACCAGCACCCGCGGAGCATCAGCACCAAAAAGCAGGGATTTGCCGCTATGTTGCATTCGGCGACAATCTTCCTAAATTGCTTCTTCCCACCGAGGCAGATTCTGCTGAGGGTTTCGGGGCGATTTAAGAAATCGTGTGCATTTCCCCAGGGCCTCTTTATTTTGGATTGCCACYGCCTGAGGGCCCTGCAGGGGCTGCGGGAGCTTGCAGGGGGGTAGGTCCGGTCTCCCCCGCGCAGCCAAGCCGAGCCCGGCGGGTGGCCTCACCTCGCTGCCGGTGTCCCGCGGTGCCGGGCGGCTCCAGTGCTGGGTCCTGCAGTGCTGCTGCCGCCACGGCAGCCCTCACCACGGCGCCYGGCCGCCCGCGTGCCCCGTTCCCTAGGGAACAGCTGCAGGGATGCTCAGCCCCGCTCCAGGCCACGCGTGTCCCTGTAGCAATGCCGTCGGGGCTGGTTCTGGCACACGGCAGGTCAGGAAGGGCCCGGCACATGTCCCCGCACCGCCCCGGTGCCTGGCAGCCCCAGCGCCGCCGCCACGCTCCTCCCCGCCGGGACTCCTCCCCGGCTGCCCCCGGATCAGCTAAACCAGCCGAACGGGTCAAGAGAGGAGAGGAGCCGGGGCGCCCCGGCCCCCCTCCCCGATGGAGAGCCACGCGGGAGGCGATGGGGACATCGAAGCCCTCCTGCAAGAGCTGGACTACCTCCCCGGCCACTTCCACCTGGAGATGAACCTCAACTTTGAGCCCGGCAGCCCCGCGAGCGTCAGGGGGCGAGACGTGAAGCTCCAGAGGGACAGCCTGCTGTGCGAGCAGGAGCTGGAGACCGGCGGCCAGCCGCATGCCGCCAGCAACCTCCTGGGCGTCTTCGCTTTCCACCTGGACGAGATGGAGCGAGCCAAGGAGATCTTCCTCGGCATCACCCAGGAGGACCCCGACAACCTCAACGCCTGGGCCAACCTGGCTTACGTCTACGACCGGCTGGGCAGCGAGCAGGAGGAGACCGCGTGCGCCGAGAAGCTGGCCCATCTCATGGGGCTCGGCCCCTCTGTGCCCACCGCGGGCGACGCCGGTGCCCGGGCAGCCCGCTGCTTGGCCGAGCAGGGCTACGCGCACGCCTTCGACGTGGGGCTGCTCACCGAGGAGGACAGGACGGAGAAGCTGACCGCCGGCGTCCTCCTCTACAACAAGGCGCTCGCCTACGGGCAGCAGGTCAGTGCGCGGGCCGAGCGAGCCGCGGGAGGACGGTTTTGCGGGGCGGTGGGCGCCAGAGCCGTGGGGAAGCACGCCGACCCCGCTCTCCCGGAGGAGACCGCTGCTCTGCAGCTGCCAGCGATGCAGGGAAGGGTTAAAGCCGGTGCAGCTCCCTTTGCTCCCAGACAGTGTCCTTTGACCCGGCTGCACCTTTCCGAGGTTTCCAAACGAAGGTGTGCCCTCCTTCTTGGCAGCGCGCCTTCGGGAGATCATAAAAACTCAGCACCTGGTACGGAAATACTTGTGCGGAGGGAGAGGGCTGGCCGCTCCGCGTGCCAGCCACGGGGGGATGTGCCCTTCAGCACGATGGGGACGCCGGGCTAGCAGAAAGGCCCCTCGCATTTCCAGCCACTGTCACCAGCTCCCACTGGAGAAGTGGTGCCCTCCAGCCGTCCAACGGGGGCTGTGCGAGGAGGAGAGGGGCTCTGCAGGCCGGACGGACAGGTTGAGGGCCGTACCCCCTCCTCTCCCGGCACGCACAGGGGATGGAGCCAACCCTGGGTGCACGTGCGGGAAGGGGGCTGGAAGGGGGCTGCCTGGCACCTCGGGGACGTCTGCTGATTGAAGCGGGTCCCCTCGCTGGGAGGAAGACCAGCTGGCCATGCACGTTTTCCCCCATAGCTCCCCCACTCGCTCCTGAAGGCAATTTCCCGGTGTTCGCGATGAGTTTCTCGCCCACCTTTTCCCCATTTCAGATCCCCTCGGAGGAGAAAAGGAGCTGGTACTTCACCATGGCCACGCTGTACATCAGGTGAGACACGGTAGCTGCCGGGGCGGGCGCAGGCCACCCCGGGGGAGCGGGGAATGGCCCCGGGCAGCTCCTGGGGCCAAGGAGATCCCCCTCGTCCCCTTAGCATCTCCCCCTCTGGCTCGCCTCGCAGGAGCAGGCTCAGGCACTGAAGCCGGTCACCAGCGCCACACTGAGCAGACCACCACGGTCCGGGCACGCTGCTTTGGCCTGGCTCCTGCCTTTGCCCTCTAGCCACGGACGAGCTGGCACAAGCTGTAGTTGCCCAAGCAGTGACGTATAGGAAAGCCAGACATGCAGCTGCCTTCCAAGGGAAATGACCCAGAAGACCTTCTTTTTAGCGGAAAGAGAGGAAAAGGTGTAGCGAGGGAAGACTTTCAGCCCGGGTATAGCAGCAGCAGAGGCGAGCCCAGGCACCAGGATTGGAGCCATTCGAAGGAGCCCAAGCGTTAGACGCTTTGCATTCAAAAAGCCTGAGCTGTAAGTGACACCCAGGGCACAGCTGGAGCCAGGAGGGAGCAGTCGTGACCCTTATGGGTGCACTGCTTGGTGCTGGTTGCAGCGTCCTGCTCGCGCCGCGCTGCCCCGTGCATCAGGACCAGGCCTGGAGCTGCACCATGCCCCAGCCTGCAACCCAGCCCAGCCTGTTGCCGTTTCCCATTTAACTGCGTGCCTGAAGCAGACCTGGTGCCACACAGCGAGGCACCGGTCCCGCATTAGCACTACTGCGGCGATACGGGTGGCTTTATGACTGCTAACGCTGATAAAAGGAAAAGGGATGCTGCTAAAGCAACAGTCAGGCCTTAACCCGGCCTCTTACAAGACCTTCGTAGGGACAAGTTATTTCTGAACTGCTACAGCAATGTTCTTAAAGCAACTCCCAAACCTGCCAATGTCTACTTTGGCCAACAAAATGCTGATTTTGGTGCTAACGTCCACTGTGGTGCTGTGAGAGGGGGCTGGAAGCGGAGGAGACACGAGAGAAACCCTCATGCCCCAGCCATGATCCCTGCCCTGCGGCGGCGGGCCGCTGCGTAGCCTTTTCCTTGGGACCCGCGCCCAACAGGAAGGAGGAAGGAGGTGCTCGCCTGCGCTCTCAGCAGAGGGTCCACCGGGGACTCCTCGGGTTGGGGCAGGGCACGCTGGGGCTGGGGGAGCCCCGTGGCTCGGCGCTGAGCTGCTTTTCGACACAGAGAACTCCTTGCAGGCTAGACGGCATCCTGATGACCCAGGGACACGAGGAGCACAGGAGGCTGCCCGCCTTCAACAGGACCCTGACGCTGCTCCGGCAAGTGGTCAAGTCCTCCAACACTCACTACAGAGGTAGGAGAAACAGCTTGTTTTAGCAGGTGTGAGAAGTGCTGTGCAGCCCTTCACACCTAAGGGATCTTCAAACCCCACATCTGCAGCTAAGCTCAGACTTACCTGGGGCTGAGCATGAGTAAAACCCATCTCCCTACAAACCTGTAACTCAAGGTGTCATTCATCCATCACTGATGAATTCTGTGTGTACCTAAATCCAAGGTAACCCTGAACCTCAGGTGATGATATGCATTCTTCTGGTTGATTTAGTTACTATATCTTTATCAGTGTTATTTATTTTTGTAAGTGTCTTCTGCTCAGCCCTGAAAGCACCTCAGAGTTACCTGGAAAGAGTCTGCACCCTGAGTAGCTCCCAGGGAGCAGACGACATGTGGTAATTTTATATCCTCCAGTAACTCACCAATAAGCAAATCTAAGACAAGCTTTGAAATTGCCCTTTTACTAGGTATGAAAATATTGTCTTGGAGTCATGCAGTTACAGTAATGTCACTGSAGGGAATTAAACTACCCAAGGAAGTTGGCAGATGCGTGAGTCCCTCACAAAAACAGGACAGAAATGTTGCAGATGGATGTCGGGGGAATGTGTGAAAGGATTGATGAGCCTACTTCATATTGAAATATACACAGAAAATTCATCTGCCAGTACTGTTAGGCAGGGATTCGTCTCACTCAACAGCAGACATCTCCGGTACTTCCATGTATAGGCACTGGAGTAAAACAGGCCCTTCCAGAGCTGGAGTTATTTGACCCATTTCAGGTCTCCATCTATGGTGAGATGAACAGCACTTGAGGAACCATCACATCTTCCACTGTCTATAACCCAGGTCAAGGTAGCTAGCTCACATGTGGACAGCTAAATAYGGGCAGACAAATCCACCCCAGCCACTAGCACAGCCTCACCAATAGCCCAGGGCCCGTCTCTCTCCTTGCTGCAGACAAACTCAGGCTGGGTGAATGTTTCAGGTGGAGCTGTTCCCCCGCAACCTCCCAGCTGAGGATTCGCCAGTGCTGTGGACTCATGGACGGTACAACCTGTATAAGACCATGCCCAGGATAAGTCAGGAGGTGCCTTCTCTGATGAAGCTGTGCAGAGAGTCCCCAAGCCCAAATTGCAGCTCCTCCACAGGATGGAGAGGTTTGGCCGCTGAACGATTTCCACTTTCACCTGCCCTGACTTGTCTTCCCTAGCCCTGGCCTGGTGCTATCTTGGGATACTACTGGAACGGAAAGAAACATTTTCCACCACCCCAACGGGGATCCAGGACTGTGGCTACTCTGAGACTGACCCCCTCGACTGCTTTGGCAAGGTGCTTTATCCAGCGCTATAGGGCCAGGGGCTGATTTGKGCATCTACCATCCCTTGCTCCATCCATCATTTGCTTTCCCCCTGATCGCCCTGCCCATCCTCAGTGCTTCTCCTCCTGGTTGTATCCCTCCATGAAGAGAAGCCCCCAGAGCAGAGCAGAGCAGAGACCCTCAGCCCCGCTGTGTRCAGGGCACCCCTCCCAGGCCAAGGGATAAATCTGCCCCCATCAAAGCAGTGGGTTTGGTTCCTGCAGCCCAGCTACAACGGGGCCAAGGGACATGCCGAAGGGCTGTGGTTAACCATGCACAAGCTCCAGAGATGAGGGGAAGGAAGGAGGAGGATTAGAGTCAGGACCCCTCCCAGCCCTGTCCGTGGGTCTGGGCACGGCGCAGAGCTTACGTGGCCTGTGGCTGCTGGACAGCCACGGCCCAGGTCAGCTCCCCCAGGGTGCCTGGCATATTTCTGAGGAGATTCGAGGGCATCTGTCTTGGCCCGAGGACATGAGAAGCCAAGGTAGCCGTACTGGCCAGGAGCCAAGCCATGGTGCCACAGGCCCTCTTGGTGGGGTCATTCCAAAGATGCCTGACGTCCATGAAAATATACCCTCCATCTGCCCCAAAGAGGCAGGATCCAAACAACCTGGGCAAGCAAGTTTGGTGAAAAGCCGTGGGGAGAGCAGTAACTTTATTAGGTTCCCCTGGAACAGCTGGAAAAAATAAAGAACACAGATGAGCTTTTAGGCACATAACCCCTAAGCTTAGCCCTTTGTTCAGTCCTGTCTGTCGATTTAATCAGAGATATCAGCTTTCCCTACAGATCATGTCTCTTGTATAGCCTTAAACCCTCCCAGTTAAAACACTGCCCTGGTGAATCAGTCCAAGATGCTTGTGCCTCTTTGATCAGCACAGCAGGCAACAAGTCACTGATGGAAATGTGTTTGCTTCTGTGGCTTGAACAGGCAATAGAAATAGCAAAAGACAACCCTCCCGTCCTGAACCGCCTGGCAAAAATCTGCCACTCGCTGGGCAAGCAGGAGATGGCCAAAGGGATATGCAATATGGCACTGGATGTCCTAGAGGATCCAGAGCTCAACTGGCAGGCGTACTGCACCCGGGCACAGGTAGGTCACTGCCTCCAAACCTGCCCTTCACACCCATCACGGTTTGGCCAGAGACACAGTGACGGTGTCCGGAACAAGGCCTGTGCTTGGCAGTCCCCATCAACAACTCCATTAAACTCCATTAAATCTACAATACTCTTCCAGCAATCCCTACACCTGGGTTTCTGTGGTYCTGGCAGCTCTGGCCACCTGATTTCTGGAGCTGCAAGGAAACGCATCCTCCTGCCTGACAGTGCTGGAAACGTGTGTAATCCATGGAGAGCAGGAAAAAGGCTCTTCAAAGTCTGGTTCCTCTTGCTGAAGAAGTCCCTAAACCAGCCAGGAGGGAGTAGCACACAAGGCTTACTCAATATATGCCCTACTTTTATCTTCTGCCATGTATCTGCTAGACACCAGTGTCAAGGACAGGATACAGAGTTAGATGGGCCCCCAATGTGATCCAAGACAACCTTTCTGATAAGCCCTCCAACGCTAGGACAGCCCAGATTGCACACACCTCTACAAATCCCACCCAGCACAGTCACGAGCAGGTCCATCTCCTGATCACACGCTACTCAGCAATGCTGGCCCAAAACACACCGCGCCTGACACATCCAAGGCACCTGGGCAGCTTTCCACACGCCAAATGCCTTCTCTGAGGCTCCTGGCTGTCCTCTAACAACACACACTGCCAACACGGGGGCTGCTGCACAGGGGCTAATTCAGAAAAACAGTCAATAAGCCTTTGCATTGGGAAGCTGTCTTTACCAATGAGACAAAAGGCAAGGACATGCAAGAGTAATTTGGATTCTCAGGGCATCCCATGAGAAGGGTAAGCATGGTCTGTGAGCAGTCCAAGGGGTGGGTAGATCCTCTTCCAACAGAGACCCAGTCCTCCTCTGGTCTGTGAGACAGCCACTACGTTTTACCACAGAGAGTGAATTTGTCTTGCTCATTTAATCATGGCAAGAAACACCTAGGAAGAGGTAATTACCTGATAAAACAGCAAAGGCTGGCCTGGCAGTGAAGTCACTATCTACAGCCAGGAAATCTGGGCCAAATCCTGGCTCTGGCACAGAACTGCTGAGGGACTTCCCTCAGGTCTCGCTGGGTCGTTTTACATGATGCTGCATCACTTTGCAGAACTGACTCAAGCAGTTAATGACCTTAATGCTCCTAAATCAGTCAGGAGCATCAAAAATGTGCCCTTTAATCACTTGATTTTCCCAATTCCAGACYTCTATAAATGGGAGTGCACATTTATGTGTATTTCCCATTAAAGAAGAATCATGAAGATTTCCTCAAATCTCATTTTTAAATAAAATAAGGGCTCATTCTTGCTTTCTTATATTTAGAAAGGATTACTTAACTCCCCATGAAATGAGGCTCAGTGAAGTGAAATCTCCTGCTGTAGTGGAGTACTTCAATATGTGCTTAGATCCGTTCTTCAGAGACTTTTAATTTCCTTTGAGCTTCAGCTACAGGTAGGAGGCTGAAAAGTGCAGCATCAAGGTGGTCACTGGTTGCCAGGTGACATCTAATAGCTTGGACTTGAGAAAGCTGAAATAAGACAAAAGCTTTTTATTTCTCAGCCCTTATTCGGGGACGCTCCCTCTACAGCCAAGCAGTTCAACCACTGAACACTTTAGGGCAAACTGCCCCCCATGTCACCGGTCCTGAGATGGAAGGGGGAGCAAATGACCACGACAGCCATCACGGGCATGCAAACAGCACAGCGTTACTCTGAGCTAGTTGCTTTCAAAGACCTCACATTCACCAAGAACCGAATGTACAGCTGAGGTAGATGGGATGAGCAACATCCCAGGGGCCTGCACCGCGTTCCCYACACAGTGCTGCTAACCACGATCAGCCCAGAGGCATGCTTTAGACACTGGGGTGCTGGCACTGGGCATGATGGTCTGACTGGTGCAAGTGGAAAGAGCTGTGGGGTTGTGGCCCRGCCGAGGAGCTCACCTGATGCACGGTGGCATTTCATACTCGCATTATTACTTGTTAGTACCTGCCTTGTCATCCATGCATTCATGCTACAACTGGGCACTGAAGCAAGCTGATGAGTTTCCTCTGGTCTCCAGATCCACATGAAGCTGTACCTGCAAGACCTGGAGCGTGCCAAGATGGGACTGGCCCCCCCGCCTGACAGGAGAAAGCTTACGCRTGCTAAAAATGACCTCAAGAAGGTCCTCAAGGTTCGTCCGAGCCTGAGGACAAACCTGGACATGGGCCAGGTGAGGACAGGCACAGCATACCCCCAAAGAGATCCCGGGCAGCTCCTTGCAGTGCCTCCGGGTTTTCATTAACTCTCAGCCACAAAGACAGACCACAAAGGTTGAGGGCTAAGTTTATCRCTCTTTGGATATGTCTCTACCAATATGTCTGGGTTGGCCACAGAGTCACCCTCCTCCAGCCTAAGCCATATGAGCCCACACCAGAGCTGGCTCCTCTTTGCATTTCATTGCCAAGGGCAGCTCCTCGAGGAACTAGCCCTTGGCTGCCTTTGCCTCCGGTTCAGCTCTAGTTAGGTGCAAGCAAGGGAGATGGTGGGGTGCAGCAGGGCCAACGGTGGAAATGGACAGCTGAGGGATTGCTACAGTTAATGTCAGCCTTAGCTAGGAAGAAATTCAGAGAGCTTACGGGAAGTGAAGAGCCACCTGGAGCCAGGTAGTGGGAGGCATTAAACACAGGAATGGGAGTAGGGCAGACCCTAATGAGGACTGTCACCTTCAGAGGCAGCTGTTGGTCTGTGTTTTCTCCTGACAGCCTAATTTTGTCCTGCATTCCTCCAGGTTTATTACTATATGAGCGTGGATGCTATGCAAGAACTGTTCCTGGTGGATGAAACTGCACTGAACAACGCCTTGGCTTTCTTGGCCAAAGCCATGGAATTCGACCTGGGCGAGACCATACCCGAATTACAGCTGTTCAGGGGCAAATGCCTGTGGCTTAAGAAGGAGGAAACACAAGCCATGGAGTGCTTCAAGCGGGCGATCGAACTGGACCACGTGAGCTCCACCTCCACCGAGAGCTTGCGGTGCCTGCTGGAGACSCTGCTCAGGCTCTTCAGCCAGAGGCGGCTCAACAGGGACTTGCTAATGCAGGAGGTGGAGCTGTGGGTTAAGGTGGCCGAGGAGAAATTCCCACCGCCGCGGGTGCAGCAGGAGCTGAGGGTGGTCTACCGCAACCACACGCTGGAGGTGATGGAGCTCTCCAAAGCCATGATCGCCCGGGGCAGGACGGAGCTGGTGAAGCTGCTGTTCGAGACGATGAAGACGGATCCTTCCAAGGCCAAGATACGTGAGCCGTCACCGCCCCTCTGAGTGCCTAGGGGTGGCTGCAGTCTGCAAAGGGGGTCTCTCTCGGGAGCTGTCGGGACCCTTTCAGTTTTCTAAAACTTTATTAATTAAATATAGAGAGAGAGAGAGAGAGAGAAACGCCTCGTAAGAGCCCCGTTCTTGCTCAGGTGCCTCCTGGCGCTGGCGGCCACCCACAGCCAGCCCCTGTCCACGGATGCCCCCGCCTGCTGAGGTCGCTCTGGACCTCCAGACCGCGTCCGTGGCGCAGTGACACGGCTTGCAGTGACACGGCTTGCAGGGGAAGGTTTCTTGATGCCGTTACCGCTGGGGCCGGGCCGGGCCGAGGGCGGCGGACGAGCCCGGGGGGCGCCGCGGCCCCCGCAGCGCCCCCCGCCGGCCGCCATGTCGGGGGCGAACCATCGAGGCTTGAGCCTCCCGGCGGAAAGAGCGTCCCGCGCGGATAAGGACCGCCGACTTCCGGAATCCTCCCGCCCCGGTGGGCAGGCTGGCGGCGGGGAGGCGCCACGTGACGCGGCGCTCTGCTCCTGATTGGTCGTGGCG
>NW_020450765.1:596927-605705 GCF_003343035.1 Apteryx rowi
GAGCGCGGCGGCGGGCCGGCTGCGGCGCGCTCGCAGGCTCGGCCACGGCGCGGCCGGGCGGCTGCTGGTCTCCCGGCTTTTCCAGCCGCTGAGCCTGCAGGAGGGCGGCGAGGCGGGCTGGGAGGCCCGGCCGGGGGGCGAGGCGGCCTGCAGGAGCCAGAAGCTGATGGTGCAGGGCGGCCTGATCTGCCCCGCCGGCCCCGGCTGCTACCACTACCTGCCGTCGGCCGTGCGGGCCATGGAGAAGCTCGTCGGCCTGATCGACCGGGAAATGCGGGCCGTCGGCGGGCAGAAGCTCAACATGCCCAGCCTGAGCCCCGCGGAGCTGTGGCGGGCCAGCGGCCGCTGGGACCAAATGGGCCGCGAGCTCTTCCGGCTGGCCGACCGGCACGGCAAGGACTACTGCCTGGGGCCCACGCACGAGGAGGCGGTGACGGACCTGGTGGCCACTCAGACCAACCTCTCCTACAGGCAGCTCCCTCTCCGCCTCTACCAGGTCACGAGGAAGTTTCGGGATGAGCCCAAGCCCCGCTTCGGCTTGCTGCGCGGCCGGGAGTTTTACATGAAGGACATGTACACCTTCGACGCCTCCGAAGAGGCGGCACGCCACACCTACAGCCTGGTGTGCGACGCGTACCGCCGCGTGTTCGAGGCCCTGGGCCTTCGCTTTGTGCAGGTGCAGGCGGACACGGGCAGCATCGGGGGCACCATGTCGCACGAGTTCCAGCTCCCGGCCGACATCGGCGAGGACAGGCTGGTCCTGTGCCCCACCGGGCATTTTGCGGCCAACGTGGAAACGATAAGTGCGGAGCAAACGACTTGTCCCACGTGTGGGGAACCACTGACCCCAACGCGAGGGATCGAAGTGGGGCACACGTTTTATCTGGGCACCAAGTACTCCTCGGTGTTCAATGCCACCTTCTACTCTGCCGAGAACAAGCTCCAGCTGGCAGAAATGGGTTGCTATGGCCTGGGCGTCACTCGCATCCTGGCAGCAGCCGTCGAGGTGCTTTCCACGGAGGACAGCATCCGCTGGCCGAGCCTCATTGCCCCCTACCAGGTCTGCTTCATTCCCCCTAAGAAGGGCAGCAAGGAGGAGAAGGGAGCCGTGCTCATGGAGCACCTGTATGACAACCTTGCTGAAGCCGTGCCTCAGCTCGCCGGCGACTCAGTGCTGGATGACCGGACTCAACTGACCATTGGCAAAAGACTAAAAGACGCCAACAAGCTGGGTTATCCGTATGTGATAATAGCTGGGAAGAGGGTTTGTGATGATCCCCCTGTGTTTGAGGTTTGGAGTCAAAACACTGGCGAGGTCATGTTCCTCACCAGGGAAGGTGTCATTGAGTTGCTGAGTAAAGTGCGGGTCCCTTAAAATCGCGATCTCTGAATCTGTGATCTCTGCTGCACTGAATGTATCTGAAGAGCCCCAGGTCCTTTTCAAGGAACTGCAGGAACTGCATGTACCCTCGAGCCACTTACAGGGTGAGCCCCTGGCCGCGCGGGGCAGGTGGCTGGTGTCTGCCCCGTCGAATGCACAGAGCAGCAGAGGCAGCAGCATGGAAGAGGGGAGAGTTTTCTTTCAGCCTCTTTCAGACGGTGAATTATTGAATGCTGGATTTTAAGAGGGAGAGAAAAGAGGGCTCTTCTCTTTTCTGGTGAACACAAGAGCTCTTTTCAATGTGAAAATGCCTTAGTGCTATGAATCTGCAGGGAATAAAATGAAGACTGGTGTTAGGCATCTTGACCCCAGTCCTGCAGGTAGATCCAGCTGGGGAGACACCAGTAGCTACTGGGGACGTGTTGACCCTGTGGGGGGTGGCGACAGTCCGGTTTCAGGAAAATTGGGTGGGGGGGAGGGTAAAAATGTCCCGATTGCTTTGTTGCTGTTGGTGGAAGTAACTGGGTGGTGCAGGGCCTGGGAGCAGGGTGACACCGGCAGCCTGGCTCCCTGGGATCCCCTTGGGGCTCCCCCGGGGGTGGCACTGTGTTGGCTGTGCTCCTGGGCAGCTCCCCGTGCCATGGCCAGGCTCTGGGCAGCAGGGCAGCGGCCTGGGGGTAGGCGCAGTGTTTAGCACACGTCTTGGGGCATCACAGTAGGCTCTGGGACTGCGCATCCAGGGGTTCACGGAGCTGCGTTATCTAGGGATACGAAGGTTTGGGTGAGGGGTCCTGGCACGGTGTTATCTGGGATATGAGGGTGTAGGGTCCCAGGGCAGCATTATCTGGGATATGAGGGTTTGGGCGCAGGGTCCCGAAGCGGCATTATCCGGGGTGCGAGGGTTCGGATGTGCGGCGGGGCGGCCGCAGCCCGGCAGCAGGCTGGCTGCTGCGGGGAGCTGCACAAGCGCCGCAGGTGCAGGTACGCATGGCCTCCGCGCCGGTACGGTGCAAGAAGCTCGTTGGCTGCCGTCCAGTAAATAGTTACATCACACGTGACTTCATGCTTGCACCAAGGGCATGGATGGGATTACAGAGGCAGCTGAGCGTGGGGCCCGGCTGGATGCACAGGAGGGCTGGGACATGGATGGGGGAGCACCAACAAGTTGGGCGCTGGTGTGCAGAGCCCGGGGTGCCCACGCCCCAGCCAGGTGGGAGAAGAGGGCGCTGAGGCCTGGAAAATAACTGCAGAGCCTCCATGGTGTACAGAAGACTGCCTCCATGTAGCCCTGTTCTCTTCTAGGTGCCCACACTTGTGACTACCTCAGGAACCTCCGCCAGTCCCAAGCTCAGCATGTAATCAGGATATTATTGTTCTTCCTGACTCACACTTTCATGGAAGAGGTCACCTCGACCCTCCTGAGCTTCCAGCTGCCCCTGGACGAGTACAGAGAGCCCTCTGCTCTTGTATACCTTGCTGCTTCTACCCTCTCAGTAGTCTTAGCTTGGCCATGTAGCAAATGCCTCTCTTGCCGCAGCAGGTTGCAGGCTCATTGCTATTCCTTCATGCTCCCTTTCAGCACCTTCTCCACTGCCTTCCTGATAACAAGGATCTCAGGTTTTTGCCAGTGCTCTGTATGACCAAATTGAGCTGATCAGTGTGTCTACACCACTTTGGGGGGGGTGGCTGGAGCATTTGTCCCCCACCTCTCTAAACCCAGATTGACCAAGGGAGACTCTATCTACAGATGGAACAGGGTCAGGTGGCACAGGACCTCCTTCGTACAAGGGAGCACCAGAGTTTGCTCTAGCCTGGTACCTGAGCTGGTGTCAGGAGCTAAATAGCTTTATGGATATAGCTTTCCAGTGGTGGCTGTGGGGCTGCTGCAGGTGTGCTGGGAATGCAGCGCTGTGAGTGCCCATTTGTGTGATGGCCTTCCTGATCCTGCAGGGATGCTGCCAGGATGTGGAGAGCTCTCATGAAGGCCAGAGTGGTCCCCAACATCCACCACCTCATGAACATCCTGCTGCGGAGGCTGCAGGAGTGGCCAGGCTCCGCAGGGGAGAAAGCATCCACCGCACCCATAGCTGTAAGGAGCTTTCTGACAGGACATTCCCATCTCCCTAGAGGAGAGCTGGTGCAGGCACTAGAGCAGAGGATCTGGCCCAGTGATTTCTGCAGGAGAGAGACAGGACAGCACCCCTGCAGAAACGCTCTCCTTCTCCATCCGTGTACCCTCTTCGCATGCAATGTTGTGTCCTAGCTGCTGCCTTTTGCTCCCCAAACCGAGGCTCTACCCACCAGCTAGTCCTTTCCTGTCCTTGGAGATGACACCCTGTGCAGGGATGAGTGAAACTCCAGCCCTTCAGCTGTCCGTTTTCCAAGCGAGGGGCCCCTGAGCTGATGAGGAAGGCATGAAGGGATTTTAGCATTGCACATATGTGTTTCCCTCCCCCAGGCAGCCAGTGCTGTGTGCGAAGTGTTGTCTGTCCACAAAGCCATAAGTGCGGTCATCTTCCGCCTGTTCCTCAGCCTGCTGATGGCGCTGCTGGTCCAGGCCCATTACAGCACAGGGCTCGCCGTGCCGGACAGCCGGGGATCCCAGAGGGGACTGCTCACCGCAGGGTAAGGACAGGAAAGGATGAGGTGCAGCAGGGCATGTGTTCTCAGCAGCTCTGCCCCATGTGCCCACTGTTGGCTTCACGGTCTGGGCCCTTTCCCATCTGTCCTTGGCCAAGCGTGCCTTTCTCATGACAGCTCCCACCTCCATGAATTTGTAATGGCAGCACCTTCCCCTTGTCACAGCTCCCAGCAAGTGCCCTTCTGTCTCCTACAACTCACACCAGCTGTGCTGCCCTCTGTGGTCCACGGTGGGTCTCCACCACCTCCAATAAGCAAAGGCCAAGGTAGAAATCCCAAAGGCAGGGACAGAGAGATTCTCCTCAGCCTTGTTCCCGCAAACACATGGCCGTGCCTCACCTGATGATGTGCTAACACCCATCCCAGCGGCACTGACTGGTGTCATCTCCGTGAGCCTTCCTCTGATTTCGCCATCCTGCCTTGGGCAGTGAACTCTTTGGGAGAGACTTGTCTAGCCCCATGGGGACTAGCCCCAGCTCTTGGATCTGCTGCATCTAGAGGTCACAAGCAACAACTGTGCCACTGTCACTGAGGACTTTGTAGTAGACCCATGTTCTCCCAGAATTTAAGAGGCCACCTAGTCCTCCTCCCTGTCCAAGGCAGGATCAATCTGCCACCCCCATGGGAGATGCCTGCCTGAACCTGTTGCTGAAAGCAAACACACTTTGCCTTGCTACAGCATTTCCCTTCCAGGGGTCTCATGGTATTTGGGACATGGAATAGCATTGCTAGAGATGAGCACTCTACAGATGTGGAAACTGAGCTCCCTCTTCCCTCAGGATATTTTGCAGCACAGCCCAAACTGGGATTTTGCAGTTCTTTGCATTAGTCTTGCGCTTTCTTTCCTCAGATGTAGGCCTGGCTATGTACGTACATTTTATGACCAGCTCTAAATTTTCAAACAGGGCTGCCTAATTTTGGCATCTGACTCAGGAGGCCAAGTTTCAGAGGGGCTGCGCATACACAGGTCCCCTTGCGTTCACTCCTGTTGGAGGAGGTTGGCCACTGGGACAAGAAACCCTATTTGATGTGTTTTTCCTGCAAGTGTACAGAACAGCCTAGTCTTCCTGCAAGGTGCACGTGGTTCCACCTCTGCTCTCAGCCCACCTGCACTCACTGTTCCTACTCAGCCTGCAGGCTTTTCCTTGTCAAGCGAAGAGGAGGCTTGTTCGTACAGCTGACGCGCACATGGAAGGAGATCCGTGCCTCTCCATGTAGGAGACATAACTAGTTGTCATCACGCGTGTTGGAGCATTCGCAGCAATCTGTTCAGAGCAGTCTGGCGGCACTTACCAAAGAATCAAGCCAGACAAGGAATGAGCTGTTTTCCGACTTGATATTGACGTGCTCATTGGGTTGTGTGTTTTGTTTTGTTTTGTTTTTTTAAGCTCCTCCATATGCCGAAGGCTAAGCAGCTCCCACAAGAATATTCAGTCACCCGCCTTGTGAAGGGACTTGCAGATTGCGATTCAGTTATGCGGGCACTGTGTGTCAAAGGACTGATGACCGTCGTGAAGTGGCCCGGAAAGGTGAAGTCRTGTTCGTTTTGCTACCTGAGAAAAGCCGGTGTTATTACACCTGAGGGCTCAGAAACGCTCTGGATTTCTCTTGGCCAGTTTCATAGCCCTGCAGATCTGCTGCTGATGGATCTGAAACAGATCCTGCTCTGTCGGCAGGGAGCTGCTGCAGGCAATACCTCCAACTGCTATTGAACCCCTGAAAAGGAGACAGTCACTCACATAAACCTTCTGCCTATATTTAAAGCCATGCATTAGAGTAAGAAAGAAATGTTTGCATCTCACTGGATAAATTCTAATCGGAATAGTATTTGTCTCACCATCCCGGTCCTCTCTGTTGTGCATAGACTTTTATTTCTACATCTCTTCATCAGCTGTTTTTTACTGCCTTATTTTCCTGGGAAGAGACGCAATACTGAATTTCTTTAAATTGTTGACTTTCAAATTTGAGAAGGTGTCACTCATTGCTGTAGCAAGGAAATAAGCACAACAAAAGTGTTTCCCCAGGTACCAATAGCTGTTTGCTTGTTACGTTCCCATGCGTCCCCTTTCTCCCCCGGGAGCAGCACACTGCTGTTAGGCTGAGCTTGCGAGCAAGAAATGAACTCCAGGAGGAGACAGGGTGGAAAGCAATCTGCTATGATTTCACTTGAATGTCTCTTTTAACGGAAATTGCTATTTTCCTAGGAGGTTTTTCAGGGTTTGGAAGTGTTGTTTCCAAAACTGTCTTGTTTTTGTTGTATTTGGTCCTAAGGCCTGGGTAGATGCTGCATCAGGGAGTCGGTGACCTTTCTCCTGTGCAGGACATCCAGGGCCTGGTGCCAGCCATGACGAAAAGCTTGCAGGGAGTGGACGGGAGGCTGGTGGTGGAAGCACTTGCCAATGCCGGGAATATCCTGAGCGGCCTGGATAGAGCAGGTTACACCAGCTGCATCACCAGACCCCTCAGGCTCCTCTTTGACGATGTTAGAAAATAGTGTTGTGCCGGGGACGGGGGAATGAGGAGCTGCTCCAAAACCGCAGGTGGCCCTGACTACTCAYTGGAATGGGAGAACGTTTTTGGCAGCCCCCCGTCCCCCTGTGTGTGTCGCGTGCCGTGTCCTGGTGAACGTGTTGTAGCCATGTCTAGCAGTTTAGGCTCTGAAGTGGCATGTGAAAAAGGATTTGTGCCTGAGGTGATGTTCGTAGGTCTCACCTGCATAGCAATACACAGCATGATTTCAATTGCACTTGACACGTTTTGGGTAGCCAAGAGGTCATATGGATTGAAAGAAGAGCTYGTTCTGACTGTACATACAGGATGTTGTGGCCTTAAGCAAAAAGACGACCAGTACCTCACATTAATGAAGTCAGTAGCAACTGCGGAGATTGAGCAGCCTGCGTGATCCAGACCTGTGCTGGTGCATACAGCACACCAATGCATCCAGCTAGGAACAGCGTATTGTACAGCTTCTCCTTATCAGAAAGGAAGATTGTAGAAGGACCTCTAATGTAGCTGGAGAACCTGCACCRAGAATAAGGCCTCAGCTCACTTGTATCACTTTTGTACCTACTTCTAAAAATCTTCTAGTTTCCAGCTGTCTTGTGATGAAGCCATTTAGCACATTATGGCTTCTCAAAATTTCTCCATATCAAGCAGACACCTTTTCCTGAGAAGCCCCCTGCTGCCCCAGAGCGACCCCCTGTGCCAGTCTCGAGGAGAATCTCCATCGGGCCCTGACGTGCGAGGACGAGGATAACTCCTTCAGGCGGGGCCCGTCAGCCCCCTTGCAAGACGTGAGGACAAGTGCGCGCTGAAAGAGCTGCTCCTGACCCTGTGGTTGTGTTCCTCGCAGGAGAGAGCGAGCGTGCGTTTGGCTGCCATTTCTCTCTTCGGGGTGATGCTCCAGAAGGTGAGGAGGCAGGAGCTCATTAAAACCCAAGAGCTCCTGGACAGCTTCCTCCCGCTACTCCTGCACTCGCAAGAGGGGAATCCTGACATTGCCAAGGCAAGTCCCGAGTGTTGCTCAAAACCTTGGGAGCCAAAATCTTCACACAGCCCTCCTTCAGATTCACACTCCATAGCCAGAGCGTCCTCTGCTCCCGGCGTGAGCTATGCCTTCTCCCCGAGGTGGCAGAGCGCCATAGCTGTTGGGATTTTTTTGGAAGGTGTTACCAGGATGTCACTAGTCCACAGCCCTAGTAACTCTGGCAGCACCATGCTGTCTCGCAGAAATGCACGAAAGCGTTGAAGGAGTGCGCCCGGCTCCCRGGTTGGAAGCTGCCCAAGGAGGCTGGCTACAAGGAGGCCTGGCACAGCCATCAAGAGGATGTGAAGAACATCCGCAAGGATCTGGTATGTGATTCCTGGGCTTCGCTGCGATACGTTTGGTGACAAATGCAGATATTAGCTCGCTCAGTGCTTTGTATGTAGGGTCACCAGGAACTGTAAAGCTCATCCCTATTGCTTGGCTTCCATCTCATGCGGTTCTTTCTGTTTTAGGTGAAGAAACATGGAGAAAACGCCCAGAGGTTCTTGTTCCAGAGCCACTGCTACCTGAAGAACTCACGGCCGTCTCTGCAGAGGGCTGCAGCCGTGTTTGTAGGTAAATGCAGAAAATCTGGTAGTCTCGAACTCCATAGAAGCCATAGCAGTGTGAGGGAAATCCCAGAATTTAGTATTGGGTGCTTAATAGAGCATCTTTCCTGAGCTCTGTGCTCCTTTCAGGGCCCTGCTCAGGATCTCCTCTATAAGCATACATTGTCCTCTAAAAAAGTGTTGGCTTTGGCTCGGATCTAGAGGATAAAGGCCATGGAAAAGCTCTTTGTTATTTTAGCGGGCTTTGGATAAGGCTCAGACTTCTCCAGCACCAGCAAACACATCAGGATTTTGAAGCTTTGGGAAAGACCATTTTAGAGTTGGAGAATTCCCTGCTGTTCGGTGTGTGGGCACGCTCAGGGCTTCTGGTCACGCGCCCGGACAAAATCCGGGAGGCAGCACTGACCGCCGTATGTGGGCAGCGTGCAGAGGGCTTGGTGGGGGTGGTGGGCTCTGTGCTTCCGGATGCTTCCGGATGCTTCCGGATGGTTCCCACTGGCTCGCCCCAGCACCCGGCTCTGGGGCACCCTGAGCCGCGGCGGCCGCAGGAGGAGGTGCCCGGGGGGCTGCTGGGGGGCCCGGCCCTGGGGGCCCCACAGTAAAGAGCATGGGCGCTGCCCGCACCCCGCACCGGGCCGCGGGGGGCTTGGGGGGGGGAGGGG